>NC_136272.1:52662552-52735052 GCF_964187855.1 Myxine glutinosa | reverse complement strand
CCTGACTCTTGTTTATGGTCATGGCAAAGGCAATTCTCACTGGGAACTGACGTCGTTGCCAATGGAATGGGAAAATCCCATCTGTAGGTTGAAGAGTGATGCGAGGGATAAACACACTGCGACCTGCATTGTCACCATTAGCAATAATAGCCTTTAGGAGGCGGCCACAGATAACTTCTTTCACGATTAACCGTGTCCCATTTAATTGCAGAGTCCTGGCTTCGCGTTGAGGTTGCGGAGCAAGATTAAAGGCATGCCATCCTTGAGTGAGAGTTGATGAGGTGGCATTCCGGCAATGTTAAGGGAATTGAGATATTCAGTTGGCAAACGTGTGGCATCGTCATCATCATCATTTACCGTCTTGTCTGCACTTTGACAAAGTGTTGGTGTTCCAGGAAATGTATCTGACATGACCTCGTTGATGGTATCCACCAATGTGTTATTTGGTGCTAATATTGCACGATCTGCCATCCACTTATGATCTGTGTGGTGTCGGTGAAAGTCAGGAAAGACCCAGTCAATGACTTCACTCATGGATCTACTTGATTGTTTCACGTGAGGTGCTGTCAATTTGCATGCACATTTCCTCTGGTATTTCAATGCATGCCTCATTGTTGTAGGGTAGCTGTCCGTTGCCAAGTTGTAGTAGCCAACGATCAAACTCCCTCGATTTTTTATAATGTACAATGTCCATTCATAAGCACACGCATATTCTCGGTAAGGTGGAATATCTTGAAATGTTGCCACAACACAGAGAATATTTCAGAGAGGCATTGACAATCTGGGCACGTGATCCATGTTTAATAACAGGAAGCACCTGTCTAAAGTGTCCAGCAGAGAACTATTACTTTTCCCCCAAAAGGTATGTCTTGGTTGGTGATGTCTCGTAATGTACGGTGGTCAAGTGCCTCAAGTAGGTGCCTGTGACTCATTGGAGCCTCGTCCCATACAATAAGGTTTGCTCTACGAATTAGGTCAGCAAGAACACTTTGGTGAGATATCGATATTGATAATGTTGTTGAGTCAGTGACCATGATGGGGGCTTTGAACCTGGAATGAAATGTACGTCCACCCAGCAGAAGTGTAGCCGCAATACCACTTGAGGCAACAGCTAGAGAAACATTCATTTTGTCACTGTGCAGGGTGTGTGCAGCAGCTAGCAGAGTGTTCAGTGTATAGGTTTTACCTGTCCCACCTCTTGCATCCAGGAAGATAGCCAATGGTTCCTTTTTCTGTAAAGCAACTATAACAGTGTCATATACATATACCTCACGTTGAGAGGGTAGAAGTGCATTTGGGCCATGCAAGCGTTGGTTTACAATGTTTCTCAAAGTTTTAAAATCATAAGCAAGTTCAAGTTCCTCCTGAATAATCATTGGCAGTTGTGGTTGTGCAATATTTCCATTGATTGCTTGCACTGTTGCACGCAAATCATTTGTGACATTTGGCAGATGAAACTCAGAAAGTTGTCTGTCGTGGTGTTGAAGGCGATGCTCAACGTCCAGCGATACCATTGCACACAGGAGTTGATGATCAGCTTGCTTATTGAGGAACCTGAGGAAGAAAGTCATCCCACCAGTGCATATGGTGATGGTCGAAGACCATAACTGGGTCAGCAGGGTTTCAAAAGAGTAGAGTAGGAGGGTCACAAAGAGCTCCCTGATTTGTGGGCACATTTGTATTGCTTCTGCAATCTGCATCTGTCAATGCAAAATGCCATTCTCTATCATTTTGAAGGAGACCAAGCGTCTCACACATGCACTTTGGAAAGTTTCATGGCACTGACCATTAATAGTCCTCTACTTCCTTCTACATTTATTTCCATCACTCTTCTCAACCAGTCACTTTCATCCTTCCTCAACACATGACCAAACCATCTCAACCTGTTTCTCTTCACAGCATCAATCACAGGCTCTATTCCCATCATCTTTCGCAATTCATCATTTGTCTTCCTCTCTCTCAACGATACTCTGCACATCCACCGAACCATTCGCATTTACACCCTTTCCAGCCTTCGTTGCTGCTCTACGTTCATTACCTATGTCTCGCTCCCATAAATCATAACACTTATCACACATGCAGCATACACCTTTCCCTTCAGCTTCAACGACACTACCCTCCTCATCAGCACGCCACTCAGTTCCCGAAACTTCTTCCATGCACATCTCACTCTAGCAACCGTTGCTGAGTCTGATCCACCTTCTACATTCAGCATGTCTCCGAGGTAGCAAAATGTTTTCACTCCCCCTTCCTCTTCATTAACGGTATGGACCTCAAACATCCGGGGCCTTCGCTCAAACTTGACTGATCTCTCCATACAGGTTGCTTCTGACAAACCAGACGTGATCTGCTTAACAGAAACTTTCCTGCCTCATGGTGTCTCTGATTCCTTGGTATCTATCCCAGGTTATTCGCACCTCCAGGAAGGTTAGACCTGAGCCATGTCCTGGAGGTGGGGTTGCTATCTTTATAAAAAAAACTCTTCCTCACTCGCCCTGCACTGCCCTCTCTCCACCTCACCCCCAGGAATACCTTTGGCTACGGCTTCCCCTTCGCTCCCACCTTTTGTTCATATGTGTGTTGTGCCGTCCACCAAACAGTGATGACTCCATATACATCTCGCTGTCTGATAATATGGACCAACTTCTATCTACCCATCCCAACTCTCTCTTCCTCATATGTGGTGATTTCAATTGTCACCATGCCAGTTGGCTGGGTGTGGGTACCTCTATCACAAGCCATGGCTCCTCAGCAAAGGACTTCTGCGACTCACTGGGACTCACGGTCTGGCACCACGCTCTGCTCACCAAACTCTCCTCCTTTGGTATCCATGGAAATCTCCACGCATGGCTGGCGGACTTCCTCTCTAGTCGTAGTCAACGTGTGGCCCTGAATGGGTTTATCTCATCTCCTCTTCCTGTTCAGGCTGGAGTTCCCCAAGGCAGTGTTCTGGGCCCTGTGCGTTTTCTGGTCTTCATCAATGATCTCTCTGACTCTCTTGGAAAATCCTCTCTATCTCTTTGCTGATGACTCTACTCTCTGCCACTCCATACCTATTCCTTCAGATAGGCAGGCAGCAGCCTCCTCACTCTCTGCAGACCTCGACAAAATCACAGACTGGGCAAACAAGTGGAACATTTCAATCCTGAAAAATCTCACACTATCACTATGTCTCTTTGAAAAGACCGTCCGGACAACCCTCCCATGTACTTTGTCAACAAACCTCTCCACGACGTTATGTCACTCAAGCTTTTGGGTCTCACTATCTGCCATGATCTTTCCTGGGAAAACCACATTTCAAATCTGGCCTCCAAAGCCAGCCGCCGACTGGGCATCCTCCGTCGTGCGAAGTCCTTCCTTGGCACACCTGAGCTCCTCACCACATACAAGGCTTTCATCTGCAGCTCAATGGAATACTACTCTCCCCTCTGGGCTGGTGCTCCTGCCTCACACCTAGCTCGTCTTCACGCGGTTGAAACCAAAGCGTTCAGAATCATTGGAATCTCCCGCGATGAAGCTAACTCCAAGGGCCTTTCACTCACTCACCGCCGGCAGGTTGGTGGTCTTTCCGTCTTCTACCGACTCCTCTCCGGCCTTGCCCTCCCAGCTGTCTCTGGGCTCTGTCCCCCAAATATTCCTGCAGGTCGCACAAGATCTGCCTGCAACCCTCTTATGGTTAAACTGCCAAAATCAAGACTCTCTGCTCACCTTCACTCCTTCATTCCTCTTTTCTCCTGCCTCTGGAACAAACTCCCTCACTCTCTTCAATCCCACTCCTCCCTCCAGGTCTTTAAAACAGCTGTTCACCACCATCTCTTATCTTCCCCCATCCAAAACCTTGATCTTTTCTACCCCTGCTAATTTCACCCCAAATCCACTTTTTTGAAATACCAACTTCTGTGCTGGAAGTCCTTGGTGTCCTTGTGTTTTATACTTCTCCCACCCCCCCCCCCTTCCCACGCCTCCTCCCCCCAAGCCCTCTCCCTCCCACACATCTCCCGATGTCCCTGCTCTCAAATGTTGTGTTTGTGTGCTTCCCCTTCTCTCCCCATCTTGTCTACTGCTCCCTCTTTTTATATATTTTGTTTGTTAGATTTGTTTGTGAAATAAATGTTAGCTCTTTCACAAGCCTCAATTCTGTAAACAAAAAAACAAACCCCCCCCCCCCCCCAAAAAACCCTCCTTTACGTTCTGAGCCAGCACCTCCATCACAGCTACAAATAGTAGTGACCTTAGTACCGACCCCTGATGCGCTCCCACCTTCACCTCAAACTCACCACTGTTCCCATCCTTCATCCTTACAGCTGTGCGCGCTCTTTTGTACATTGCCATCACTACTCTGATCAACCATTCCTCCACTCCTAACTTCCTCAATGCCCGTGTCAATACTTCGTGTGGAACCCTATCGAATGCTTCCTCCAGATCAACAAACCCAAGAAACAGCTTCTTCCTCTTCTCCATGTACTTCTCCTGCAACTGCCTCACAATAAAAAGCGCGTCTGTCGTTCCTCTTCCTCGCATAAATCCAAAACTGCATTTCGTCGATCTGCACTTTCTTCCTTATCCTCCTCTCCAACACCCTTTCCAATACCTTCATTCCATGCTCCAATAACTTTATCGCTCGGTACGAGCCACACTCCAGAGGGTCACCTTTCCCCTTGTATAGAGGGACGAGGGTACTCAGTTCCCAATCCACTGGAATGCGGCCTTCTTTCACCACCAGATTACAGATCTCTGTCATTCTCTTCACACCCCAACTTCCTGCTGCCTTCAACACATCTCCCACAACTCCCGTCGGCCCTCCTGCTTTTCTACTCTTCATTGCTTTTATCGCTTCCTCAACTTCCTTCTCAGTTATCTTCTCTGCCGGTCCTAAAACTGGGTTACTCTCTATGTTGCCATGCCATTCATTCTCTGCATTCAACAGCATTTCCATACATCTCTTCCGTCTTCCTTTAATTCCATCTGGGTCCACAACGATTTGTCCCAAGCAACTCACCCCCATCACATCACACCTCTCTTTCGCTATCTGCTTTGCAATCCTGAATACCGCTCTCTGACCCTCTTCCGAATCCAAGCGTTCTCCGAACATTTTCCTGCATGCCTCCTGTGCCTTTGCTACCTCTTTCTTTGCAGCCTTCTTGGCTGCCTTATAGCCTTTGCTACCTCTTTCTTTGCAGCCTTCTTGACTGCCTTATAACTTTCATGCTCTGCTTTTTCTGCTCCCGTACCCTTCGCCTTCTGCCACTCCTTGAACTTCTTCCTCTTCTCGTCAATCCTCTTTCCAACTTCATCATCCCACCACCATGTTCCCAAGTGCCTCGGTGGTCCTTTTGTCCATCCACATACCTCACCACCGGCTCCCAACAGACTATCTTTCATTGACATCCAATCACTTTCAAGCTCAACCACATCAGCCTCTACCCTACTCAGCCTCTCTTTTAATGCCTCCCTTACTGGCACCTCTTTCAACCTCCACACCTTCATTCTCGGTTGGTACATCACCCGCCGAGCTCTCCTCGCACCTTTCACCCTCATGTCGCAGACAACCAAGTGGTGCTGTGAAACAGCCTCCTCCCCCGGGATCACCTTTGTGTCCCAGAGGTGCCCCATATCTCGCCTACGCACCATCAGGTAGTCAACGGTTGTCGTCGATCCACCTGAGTGTTGTGGAAAACCAATCAGGTCCACACAACTTTAGTCCAACTTCTGGTTTAATTCCATTTAGATCATGACATCATCCTGTAATGCAGGAAATGCAATAAGCATAAGATATGGCATCACATGGGACCATTCATAACATTCAATGTAAGCAATGTAAGCAAGCTGAATATTCTATGCTGGCGTACCGTTAGCGAGTCTACCAGATGTAACGTGTCACAGGAGAAGTCTCGGAGCACCGTCCGCAGCAGCGGGTCTTATAGTCGCGCCCCTAGCGGTGTCAACGAGCAGCGAGCAACAAGCAGCGAGCTCGAGCAGCGAGAGCCCCGGGTTCAGTACGAATACGATTTCACTACATTCTCCCCCCCCCCCCCCCCCCCGTCAGAATTATACGGCAGTGCGGCTAGAAGCAAGCGAGCGTCAGCACGAACAGGGTGCGGAACAGGGCATCAGTCGACCCAACCGTACCGGGCCGGGCGGCGAATTTCTCTGCCAGCACGTGTCCGAAATTCCCTGGGGACGGCATCACTTATCCCTGTGTCCCCGGCGTCAGAGGCGCCACCAGGGTCGGGTGACGAGGGGTGTAACGCCAAGTCGTCGGGCCCTGGTAGACTCGGTGAGGGGAGGGTCGGTAGACTTTCGGCGATGGGAGCGTCGGGAGAGTCCATAGTCTCATAGATGGGTTCGATCGGTTCGTCCGATCTAAATATCTCTAATTCTGGGAGATTTAATCTATCTCTAATTCTGGGGGATTTAATCTACCTCTAATTATGTGGGATTTAATCTTTCTCTAATTCTGGGGGATTTAATCTATCTGCAATTCTGGGGGATTTAATCTATCTCTAATTCTGGAGGATTTAATCTATCTCTAATTCTGGGGTAATTAATCTTTCTCTAATTGCAGGGGAATGAATCTATTTCTAATTCTGGGGGATTTAATCTATCTCTAATTCTGGGAGATTTAATCTATCTCTAATTCTGGGGGATTTAATCTATCTCTAATTCTGGGGGATTTAATCTATCTCTAATTCTGGGGGATTTAATCTATCTCTAATTCTGGGGGATTTAATCGATCTCTAATTCTGGGGGATTTAATCTTTCTCTAATTATGTGGGATTTAATCTTTCTCTAATTCTGGGGGATTTAATCTATCTCTAATTCTGGGGGATTTAATCTGTCTCTAATTCTGGGGGATTTAATCTATCTGTAATTCTGGGGGATTTAATCTATCTCTAGTTGCGGGGGAATGAATCTATCTCTAATTCTGGGGGATTTAATCTATCTCTAATTGTGGGGGAATTCATCTTTCTCTAATTCTAGGGGATTTAATCTGTCTCTAATTCTGAGGGAATTAATCTATCTCTAATTTTGGGGGAATTAATTCTGGGGGATTTATTCTGGGGGATTTAATCTATCTCTAATTCTGAGGGATTTAATCTGGGGGATTTAATTCTGGAGGATTTAATCTATCTCTAATTTTGGGGGATTTAATCTATCTCTAATTTTGGGGGATTTAATCTATCTCTAATTGTGGGGGAATGAATCTATCTCTAATTCGGGGGCATTTAATCTATGTCTAATTGTGGGGGAATTAATCTTTCACTAATTCTGGGGATTTAATCTGTCTCTAATTCTGGAGGATTTAATATTTCTCTAATTCTGGGGGATTTAGTCTCTCTAATTCTGGGGGATTTCATCTATCTCTACTTCTGGGGAATTTAATCTTTCTCTAATTCTGGGGGGATTGAATCTTTCTCTAATTCTGGGGGCTTTAGTCTTTCTCTAATTCTGGGGGATTTAATCTTTCTTTAATTCTGGGGGATTTAATATATCTATAATTGTGGGGGAATTAATTCTGGGGGATTTATTCTGGGGGATTTAATCTATCTCTAATTCTGGGGGATTTAATCTGGGGGATTTAATTCTGGGGGATTTAATATATCTCTAATTCTGGGAGATTTAATCTATCTCTAATTCTGGGGTAATTAATCTTTCTCTAATTATGTGGGATTTAATCTTTCTCTAATTCTGGGGGATTTAATCTAACTCTAATTCTGGGAGATTTAATCTATGTCTAATTCTGGGGGATTTAATCTGGGGGACTTAATTCTGGGGGATTTAATCTATCTCTAATTCTGGGGGATTTATTCTTTCTCTAATTCTGGGTGATTTAATCTATCTCTACTTCTGGGTAATTTAATCTTTCTCTCATACTGGGGCAATCTTTCTCTAATTCTGGGAGATTTAATCTATCTCTAATTCTGGGGGATTTAATCTGGGGGATTTAATTCTGGGGGATTTAATCTATCTCTAATTCTGGGGGATTTAATCTTTCTCTAATTCTGGGTGATTTAATCTATCTCTCCTTCTGGGGAATTTAATCTTTCTCTAATTCTGGGGGGATTGAATCTTTCTCTAATTCTGGGGGATTTAGTCTTTCTCTAATTCTGGGGTATTTAATCTTTCTTTAGTTCTGGGGGATTTAATCTATCTCTAATTGTGGGGGAATTAATTCTGGGGGATTTATTCTGGGGGACTTAATCTATCTCTAATTCTGGGGGATTTAATCTGGGGGATTTAATTCTGGGGGATTTAATCTATCTCTAATTCTGGGAGATTTAATCTATCTCTAATTCTGGGGTAATTAATCTTTCTCTAATTCTGGGGTAATTCATCTTTCTCTAATTATGAGGGATTTAATCTATCTCTAATTCTGGGAGATTTAATCTTTCTCTAATTATGTGGGATTTAATCTATCTCTAATTCTGGGAGATTTAATCTATCTCTAATTCTGGGGAAATTCATCTTTCTCCAATTATGTGGGATTTAATCTATCTCTAATTCTGGGGTAATTAATCTATCTCTAATTCTGGGGTAATTCATCTTTCTCTAATTATGTGGGATTTAATCTTTCTCTAATTCTGGGGGATTTAATCTATCTCTAATTCTGGGGGATTTCATCTATCTCTAATTCTGGGGTAATTCATCTTTCTCTAATTATGTGGGATTTAATCTTTCTCTAATTCTGGGGGATTTAATCTATCTCTAATTCTGGGAGATTTAATCTCTCTCTAATTCTGGGAGATTTAATCTATCTCTAATTCTGGGGGATTTAATCGATCTCTATTTCTGGGGAATTTAATCTATCTCTAATTACAGGGGAATGAATCAATTTCTAATTCTGGGGGATTTAATCTATCTCTAATTCTGGGAGATTAAATCTATCTCTAATTCTGGGGGATTTAATCTATCTCTAATTCTGGGGTAATTAATCTTTCTCTAATTATGTGGGATTTAATCTTTCTCTAATTCTGGGGGTTTAATCTATCTCTAATTCTGGGGGATTTAATCTATCTCTAATTCTGGGGGATTTAATCTATCTCTAATTCTGGGGGATTTAATCTATCTCTAATTCTGGGGTAATTAATCTTTCTCTAATTATGTGGGATTTAATCTTTCTCTAATTCTGGGGGATTTAATCTATCTCTAATTCTGGGGGATTTAATCTGTCTCTAATTCTGGGGGATTTAATCTATCTGTAATTCTGGGGGATTTAATCTATCTCTAGTTGCGGGGGAATGAATCTATCTCTAATTCTGGGGGATTTAATCTATCTCTAATTGTGGGGGAATTCATCTTTCTCTAATTCTAGGGGATTTAATCTGTCTCTAATTCTGAGGGAATTAATCTATCTCTAATTTTGGGGGAATTAATTCTGGGGGATTTATTCTGGGGGATTTAATCTATCTCTAATTCTGGGGGATTTAATCTGGGGGATTTAATTCTGGAGGATTTAATCTATCTCTAATTCTGGGAGATTTAATCTATCTCTAATTTTGGCCGATTTAATCTATCTCTAATTTTGGGGGATTTAATATATCTCTAATTTTGGGGGATTTAATCTATCTCTAATTGCGGGGGAATGAATCTATCTCTAATTCGGGGGGATTTAATCTATGTCTAATTGTGGGGGAATTAATCTTTCACTAATTCTGGGGATTTAATCTGTCTCTAATTCTGGAGGATTTAATATTTCTCTAATTCTGGGGGATTTCGTCTCTCTAATTCTGGGGGATTTCATCTATCTCTACTTCTGGGGAATTTAATCTTTCTCTAATTCTGGGGGGATTGAATCTTTCTCTAATTCTGGGGGCTTTAGTCTTTCTCTAATTCTGGGGGATTTAATCTTTCTTTAATTCTGGGTGATTTAATATATCTATAATTGTGGGGGAATTAATTCTGGGGGATTTATTCTGGGGGATTTAATCTATCTCTAATTCTGGGGGATTTAATCTGGGGGATTTAATTCTGGGGGATTTAATATATCTCTAATTCTGGGAGATTTAATCTATCTCTAATTCTGGGGTAATTAATCTTTCTCTAATTATGTGGGATTTAATCTTTCTCTAATTCTGGGGGATTTAATCTAACTCTAATTCTGGGAGATTTAATCTATGTCTAATTCTGGGGGATTTAATCTGGGGGATTTAATTCTGGGGGATTTAATCTATCTCTAGTTCTGGGGGATTTATTCTTTCTCTAATTCTGGGTGATTTAATCTATCTCTACTTCTGGGTAATTTAATCTTTCTCTCATACTGGGGCAATCTTTCTCTAATTCTGGGAGATTTAATCTATCTCTAATTCTGGGGGATTTAATCTGGGGGATTTAATTCTGGGGGATTTAATCTATCTCTAATTCTGGGGGATTTAATCTTTCTCTAATTCTGGGTGATTTAATCTATCTCTCCTTCTGGGGAATTTAATCTTTCTCTAATTCTGGGGGGATTGAATCTTTCTCTAATTCTGGGGGATTTAGTCTTTCTCTAATTCTGGGGTATTTAATCTTTCTTTAATTCTGGGGGATTTAATCTATCTCTAATTGTGGGGGAATTAATTCTGGGGGATTTATTCTGGGGGACTTCATCTATCTCTAATTCTGGGGGATTTAATCTGGGGGATTTAATTCTGGGGGATTTAATCTATCTCTAATTCTGGGAGATTTAATCTATCTCTAATTCTGGGGAAATTAATCTTTCTCAAATTCTGGGGTAATTCATCTTTCTCTAATTATGAGGGATTTAATCTATCTCTAATTCTGGGAGATTTAATCTTTCTCTAATTATGTGGGATTTAATCTATCTCTTATTCTGGGAGATTTAATCTATCTCTAATTCTGGGGAAATTCATCTTTCTCCAATTATGTGGGATTTAATCTATCTCTAATTCTGGGGTAATTAATCTATCTCTAATTCTGGGGGATTTAATCTATCTCTAATTCTGGGGGATTTCATCTATCTCTAATTCTGGGGTAATTCATCTTTCTCTAATTATGTGGGATTTAATCTTTCTCTAATTCTGGGGGATTTAATCTATCTCTAATTCTGGGAGATTTAATCTATCTCTAATTCTGGGAGATTTTATCTATCTCGAATTCTGGGGGATTTAATCGATCTCTAATTCTGGGGGATTTAATCGATCTCTAATTCTGGGGGATTTAATCTATCTCTAATTATGTGGGATTTAATCTTTCTCTAATTCTGGGGGATTTAATCTATCTGCAATTCTGGGGGATTTAATCTATCTCTAATTCTGGGGGATTTAATCTATCTCTAATTCTGGGGTAATTAATCTTTCTCTAATTATGTGGGATTTAATCTTTCTCTAATTCTGGGGGATTTAATCTATCTCTAATTCTGGGGGATTTAATCTGTCTCTAATTCTGGGGGATTTAATCTATCTCTAATTCTGGGGGATTTAATCTATCTCTAGTTGCGGGGGAATGAATCTATCTCTAATTCTGGGGGATTTAATCTATCTCTAATTGTGGGGGAATTCATCTTTCTCTAATTCTAGGGGATTTAATCTGTCTCTAATTCTGAGGGAATTAATCTATCTCTAATTTTGGGGGAATTAATTCTGGGGGATTTATTCTGGGGGATTTAATCTGGGGGATTTAATTCTGGAGGATTTCATCTATCTCTAATTCTGGGAGATTTAATCTATCTCTAATTTTGGGGGATTTATTCTTTCTCTAATTCTGGGTGATTTAATCTATCTCTACTTCTGGGTAATTTAATCTTTCTCTAATTCTAGGGTAATCTTTCTCTAATTCTGGGAGATTTAATCTATCTCTAATTCTGGGGGATTTAATCGATCTCTAATTCTGGGGGATTTAATCTATCTCTAATTATGTGGGATTTAATCTTTCTCTAATTCTGGGGAATTTAATCTATCTGCAATTCTGGGGGATTTAAGCTATCTCTAATTCTGGGGTAATTAATCTTTCTCTAATTGCAGGGGAATGAATCTATTTCTAATTCTGGGGGATTTAATCTATCTCTAAATCTGGGAGATTTAATCTATCTCTAATTCTGGGGGATTTAATCTATCTCTAATTCTGGGGGATTTAATCTATCTCTAATTCTGGGGGACTTAATCTATCTCTAATTCTGGGGGATTTAATCGATCTCTAATTCTGGGGGATTTAATCTTTCTCTAATTATGTGGGATTTAATCTTTCTCTAATTCTGGGGGATTTAATCTATCTCTAATTCTGGGGGATTTAATCTGTCTCTAATTCTGGGGGATTTAATCTATCTGTAATTCTGTGGGATTTAATCTATCTCTAGTTGCGGGGGAATGAATCTATCTCTAATTCTGGGGGATTTAATCTATCTCTAATTGTGGGGGAATTCATCTTTCTCTAATTCTAGGGGATTTAATCTGTCTCTAATTCTGAGGGAATTAATCTATCTCTAATTTTGGGGGAATTTATTCTGGGGGATTTATTCTGGGGGATTTAATCTATCTTGAATCTATCGATCTTGTATACAAAAAAAAAAAAAAAAAAAAAATCTCTAATTCTGGGGGATTTAATTCTGGAGGATTTAAT
Source organism: Myxine glutinosa (assembly GCF_964187855.1). Classification (NCBI taxonomy): domain Eukaryota; kingdom Metazoa; phylum Chordata; class Myxini; order Myxiniformes; family Myxinidae; genus Myxine; species Myxine glutinosa. The sequence goes on along the minus strand of NC_136272.1, from coordinate 52,722,497 downwards.
CTATCTCTAATTTTGGGGGATTTAATCTATCTCTAATTTTGGGGGATTTAATCTATCTCTAATTGTGGGGGAATGAATCTATCTCTAATTCGGGGGCATTTAATCTATGTCTAATTGTGGGGGAATTAATCTTTCACTAATTCTGGGGATTTAATCTGTCTCTAATTCTGGAGGATTTAATATTTCTCTAATTCTGGGGGATTTCGTCTCTCTAATTCTGGGGGAATTCATCTATCTCTACTTCTGGGGAATTTAATCTTTCTCTAATTCTGGGGGGATTGAATCTTTCTCTAATTCTGGGGGCTTTAGTCTTTCTCTAATTCTGGGGGATTTAATCTTTGTGGGGGAATTAATTCTGGGGGATTTATTCTGGGGGATTTAATCTATCTCTAATTCTGGGGGATTTAATCTGGGGGATTTAATTCTGGGGGATTTAATATATCTCTAATTCTGGGAGATTTAATCTTTCTCTAATTATGTGGGATTTAATCTATCTCTAATTCTGGGAGATTTAATCTATCTCTAATTCTGGGGAAATTCATCTTTCTCCAATTATGTGGGATTTAATCTATCTCTAATTCTGGGGTAATTAATCTATCTCTAATTCTGGGGTAATTCATCTTTCTCTAATTATGTGGGATTTAATCTTTCTCTAATTCTGGGGGATTTAATCTATCTCTAATTCTGGGGGATTTCATCTATCTCTAATTCTGGGGTAATTCATCTTTCTCTAATTATGTGGGATTTAATCTTTCTCTAATTCTGGGGGATTTAATCTATCTCTAATTCTGGGAGATTTAATCTATCTCTAATTCTGGGAGATTTAATCTATCTCTAATTCTGGGGGATTTAATCGATCTCTATTTCTGGGGAATTTAATCTATCTCTAATTACAGGGGAATGAATCAATTTCTAATTCTGGGGGATTTAATCTATCTCTAATTCTGGGAGATTAAATCTATCTCTAATTCTGGGGGATTTAATCTATCTCTAATTCTGGGGTAATTAATCTTTCTCTAATTATGTGGGATTTAATCTTTCTCTAATTCTGGGGGTTTAATCTATCTCTAATTCTGGGGGATTTAATCTATCTCTAATTCTGGGGGATTTAATCTATCTCTAATTCTGGGGGATTTAATCTATCTCTAATTCTGGGGTAATTAATCTTTCTCTAATTCTGGGGGATTTAATCTGGGGGATTTAATTCTGGAGGATTTAATCTATCTCTAATTTTGGGAGATTTAATCTATCTCTAATTCTGGGGTAATTAATCTTTCTCTAATTATGTGGGATTTAATCTTTCTCTAATTCTGGGGGATTTAATCTAACTCTAATTCTGGGGGATTTAATCTATCTCTAATTGTGGGGGAATTCATCTTTCTCTAATTCTAGGGGATTTAATCTGTCTCTAATTCTGAGGGAATTAATCTATCTCTAATTTTGGGGGAATTAATTCTGGGGGATTTATTCTGGGGGATTTAATCTATCTCTAATTCTGGGGGATTTAATCTGGGGGATTTAATTCTGGAGGATTTAATCTATCTCTAATTCTGGGAGATTTAATCTATCTCTAATTTTGGCCGATTTAATCTATCTCTAATTTTGGGGGATTTAATATATCTCTAATTTTGGGGGATTTAATCTATCTCTAATTGCGGGGGAATGAATCTATCTCTAATTCGGGGGGATTTAATCTATGTCTAATTGTGGGGGAATTAATCTTTCACTAATTCTGGGGATTTAATCTGTCTCTAATTCTGGAGGATTTAATATTTCTCTAATTCTGGGGGATTTCGTCTCTCTAATTCTGGGGGATTTCATCTATCTCTACTTCTGGGGAATTTAATCTTTCTCTAATTCTGGGGGGATTGAATCTTTCTCTAATTCTGGGGGCTTTAGTCTTTCTCTAATTCTGGGGGATTTAATCTTTCTTTAATTCTGGGTGATTTAATATATCTATAATTGTGGGGGAATTAATTCTGGGGGATTTATTCTGGGGGATTTAATCTATCTCTAATTCTGGGGGATTTAATCTGGGGGATTTAATTCTGGGGGATTTAATATATCTCTAATTCTGGGAGATTTAATCTATCTCTAATTCTGGGGTAATTAATCTTTCTCTAATTATGTGGGATTTAATCTTTCTCTAATTCTGGGGGATTTAATCTAACTCTAATTCTGGGAGATTTAATCTATGTCTAATTCTGGGGGATTTAATCTGGGGGATTTAATTCTGGGGGATTTAATCTATCTCTAGTTCTGGGGGATTTATTCTTTCTCTAATTCTGGGTGATTTAATCTATCTCTACTTCTGGGTAATTTAATCTTTCTCTCATACTGGGGCAATCTTTCTCTAATTCTGGGAGATTTAATCTATCTCTAATTCTGGGGGATTTAATCTGGGGGATTTAATTCTGGGGGATTTAATCTATCTCTAATTCTGGGGGATTTAATCTTTCTCTAATTCTGGGTGATTTAATCTATCTCTCCTTCTGGGGAATTTAATCTTTCTCTAATTCTGGGGGGATTGAATCTTTCTCTAATTCTGGGGGATTTAGTCTTTCTCTAATTCTGGGGTATTTAATCTTTCTTTAATTCTGGGGGATTTAATCTATCTCTAATTGTGGGGGAATTAATTCTGGGGGATTTATTCTGGGGGACTTCATCTATCTCTAATTCTGGGGGATTTAATCTGGGGGATTTAATTCTGGGGGATTTAATCTATCTCTAATTCTGGGAGATTTAATCTATCTCTAATTCTGGGGAAATTAATCTTTCTCAAATTCTGGGGTAATTCATCTTTCTCTAATTATGAGGGATTTAATCTATCTCTAATTCTGGGAGATTTAATCTTTCTCTAATTATGTGGGATTTAATCTATCTCTTATTCTGGGAGATTTAATCTATCTCTAATTCTGGGGAAATTCATCTTTCTCCAATTATGTGGGATTTAATCTATCTCTAATTCTGGGGTAATTAATCTATCTCTAATTCTGGGGGATTTAATCTATCTCTAATTCTGGGGGATTTCATCTATCTCTAATTCTGGGGTAATTCATCTTTCTCTAATTATGTGGGATTTAATCTTTCTCTAATTCTGGGGGATTTAATCTATCTCTAATTCTGGGAGATTTAATCTATCTCTAATTCTGGGAGATTTTATCTATCTCGAATTCTGGGGGATTTAATCGATCTCTAATTCTGGGGGATTTAATCGATCTCTAATTCTGGGGGATTTAATCTATCTCTAATTATGTGGGATTTAATCTTTCTCTAATTCTGGGGGATTTAATCTATCTGCAATTCTGGGGGATTTAATCTATCTCTAATTCTGGGGGATTTAATCTATCTCTAATTCTGGGGTAATTAATCTTTCTCTAATTATGTGGGATTTAATCTTTCTCTAATTCTGGGGGATTTAATCTATCTCTAATTCTGGGGGATTTAATCTGTCTCTAATTCTGGGGGATTTAATCTATCTCTAATTCTGGGGGATTTAATCTATCTCTAGTTGCGGGGGAATGAATCTATCTCTAATTCTGGGGGATTTAATCTATCTCTAATTGTGGGGGAATTCATCTTTCTCTAATTCTAGGGGATTTAATCTGTCTCTAATTCTGAGGGAATTAATCTATCTCTAATTTTGGGGGAATTAATTCTGGGGGATTTATTCTGGGGGATTTAATCTGGGGGATTTAATTCTGGAGGATTTCATCTATCTCTAATTCTGGGAGATTTAATCTATCTCTAATTTTGGGGGATTTATTCTTTCTCTAATTCTGGGTGATTTAATCTATCTCTACTTCTGGGTAATTTAATCTTTCTCTAATTCTAGGGTAATCTTTCTCTAATTCTGGGAGATTTAATCTATCTCTAATTCTGGGGGATTTAATCGATCTCTAATTCTGGGGGATTTAATCTATCTCTAATTATGTGGGATTTAATCTTTCTCTAATTCTGGGGAATTTAATCTATCTGCAATTCTGGGGGATTTAATCTATCTCTAATTCTGGGGTAATTAATCTTTCTCTAATTGCAGGGGAATGAATCTATTTCTAATTCTGGGGGATTTAATCTATCTCTAAATCTGGGAGATTTAATCTATCTCTAATTCTGGGGGATTTAATCTATCTCTAATTCTGGGGGATTTAATCTATCTCTAATTCTGGGGGACTTAATCTATCTCTAATTCTGGGGGATTTAATCGATCTCTAATTCTGGGGGATTTAATCTTTCTCTAATTATGTGGGATTTAATCTTTCTCTAATTCTGGGGGATTTAATCTATCTCTAATTCTGGGGGATTTAATCTGTCTCTAATTCTGGGGGATTTAATCTATCTGTAATTCTGTGGGATTTAATCTATCTCTAGTTGCGGGGGAATGAATCTATCTCTAATTCTGGGGGATTTAATCTATCTCTAATTGTGGGGGAATTCATCTTTCTCTAATTCTAGGGGATTTAATCTGTCTCTAATTCTGAGGGAATTAATCTATCTCTAATTTTGGGGGAATTTATTCTGGGGGATTTATTCTGGGGGATTTAATCTATCTTGAATCTATCGATCTTGTATACAAAAAAAAAAAAAAAAAAAAAATCTCTAATTCTGGGGGATTTAATCTGGGGGATTTAATTCTGGAGGATTTAATCTATCTCTAATTTTGGGGGATTTAATCTATCTCTAATTTTGGGGGATTTAATCTATCTCTAATTGTGGGGGAATGAATCTATCTCTAATTCGGGGGCATTTAATCTATGTCTAATTGTGGGGGAATTAATCTTTCACTAATTCTGGGGATTTAATCTGTCTCTAATTCTGGAGGATTTAATATTTCTCTAATTCTGGGGGATTTCGTCTCTCTAATTCTGGGGGAATTCATCTATCTCTACTTCTGGGGAATTTAATCTTTCTCTAATTCTGGGGGGATTGAATCTTTCTCTAATTCTGGGGGCTTTAGTCTTTCTCTAATTCTGGGGGATTTAATCTTTGTGGGGGAATTAATTCTGGGGGATTTATTCTGGGGGATTTAATCTATCTCTAATTCTGGGGGATTTAATCTGGGGGATTTAATTCTGGGGGATTTAATATATCTCTAATTCTGGGAGATTTAATCTATCTCTAATTCTGGGGTAATTAATCTTTCTCTAATTATGTGGGATTTAATCTTTCTCTAATTCTGGGGGATTTAATCTAACTCTAATTCTGGGAGATTTAATCTATGTCTAATTCTGGGGGATTTAATCTGGGGGATTTAATTCTGGGGGATTTAATCTATCTCTAATTCTGGGGGATTTATTCTTTCTCTAATTCTGGGTGATTTAATCTATCTCTACTTCTGGGTAATTTAATCTTTCTCTAATTCTAGGGTAATCTTTCTCTAATTCTGGGAGATTTAATCTATCTCTAATTCTGGGGGATTTAATCTGGGGGATTTAATTCTGGGGGATTTAATCTATCTCTAATTCTGGGGGATTTAATCTTTCTCTAATTCTGGGTGATTTAATCTATCTCTCCTTCTGGGGAATTTAATCTTTCTCTAATTCTGGGGGGATTGAATCTTTCTATAATTCTGGGGTATTTAATCTTTCTTTAATTCTGGGGGATTTAATCTATCTCTAATTGTGGGGGAATTAATTCTGGGGGATTTATTCTGGGGGACTTAATCTATCTCTAATTCTGGGGGATTTAATCTGGGGGATTTAATTCTGGGGGATTTAATCTATCTCTAATTCTGGGAGATTTAATCTATCTCTAATTCTGGGGTAATTAATCTTTCTCTAATTCTGGGGTAATTCATCTTTCTCTAATTATGAGGGATTTAATCTTTCTATAATTCTGGGGGATTTAATCTATCTCTAATTCTGGGAGATTTAATCTTTCTCTAATTATGTGGGATTTAATCTATCTCTAATTCTGGGAGATTTAATCCATCTCTAATTCTGGGAGATTTAATCTATCTCTAATTATGTGGGATTGAATATTTCTCTAATTATGTGGGATTTAATCTTTCTCTAATTATGTGGGATTTAATCTATCTCTAATTATGTGGGATTTCATCTATCTCTAATTCTGGGGTAATTAATCTATCTCTAATTCTGGGGTAATTCATCTTTCTCTAATTATGTGGGATTTAATCTTTCTCTAATTCTGGGGGATTTAATCTATCTCTAATTCTGGGAGATTTAATCTTTCTCTAATTCTGTGGGATTTAATCTATCTCTAATTCTGGGAGATTTAATCTATCTCTAATTCTGGGGTAATTAATCTATCTCTAATTCTGGGGTAATTCATCTTTCTCTAATTATGTGGGATTTAATCTATCTCTAATTCTGGGGTAATTAATCTATCTCTAATTCTGGGGTAATTCATCTTTCTCTAATTATGTGGGATTTAATCTATCTCTAATTCTGGGGTAATTAATCTATCTCTAATTCTGGGGTAATTAATCTTTCTCTAATTATGTGGGATTTAATCTTTCTCTAATTCTGGGGGATTTAATCTATCTCTAATTCTGGGGGATTTCATCTATCTCTAATTCTGGGGTAATTAATCTATCTCTAATTCTGGGGTAATTAATCTATCTCTAATTCTGGGGTAATTCATTTTTCTCTAATAATGTGGGATTTAATCTTTCTCTAATTCTGGGGGATTTAATCTATCTCTAATTCTGGGAGATTTAATCTATCTCTAATTCTGGGGGATTTAATCGATCTCTAATTATGTGGGATTTAATCTTTCTCTAATTCTGGGGGATTTAATCTATCTGCAATTCTGGGGGATTTAATCTATCTCTAATTCTGGGGGATTTAATCTATCTCTAATTCTGGGGTAATGAATCTTTCTCTAATTGCGGGGGAATGAATCTATTTCTAATTCTGGGGGATTTAATCTATCTCTAATTCTGGGAGATTTAATCTATCTCTAATTCTGGGAGATTTAATCTATCTCTAATTCTGGGGTAATTAATCTTTCTCCAATTATGTGGGATTTAATCTTTCTCTAATTCTGGGGGATTTAATCTATCTCTAATTCTGGGGGATTTAATATGTCTCTAATTCTGGGGGATTTAATCTATCTGTAATTCTGGGGGATTTAATCTATCTCTAGTTGCGGGGGAATGAATCTATCTCTCATTCTGGGGGATTTAATCTATCTCTAATTGTGGGGGAATTCATCTTTCTCTAATTCTAGGGGATTTAATCTGTCTCTAATTCTGAGGGAATTAATCTATCTCTAATTTTGGGGGAATTAATTCTGGGGGATTTATTCTGGGGGATTTAATCTATCTCTAATTCTGGGGGATTTAATTCTGGAGGATTTAATCTATCTCTAATTCTGGGAGATTTAATCTATCTCTAATTTTGTGGGATTTAATCTATCTCTAATTTTGGGGGATTTAATGTATCTCTAATTGTGGGGGAATTAATCTATCTCTAATTCGGGGGGATTTAATCTATGTCTAATTGTGGGGGAATTAATCTTTCACTAATTCTGGGGATTTAATCTGTCTCTAATTCTGGAGGATTTAATATTTCTCTAATTCTGGGGGATTTAGTCTCTCTAATTCTGGGGGATTTCATCTATCTCTACTTCTGGGGAATTTAATCTTTCTCTAATTCTGGGGGGATTGAATCTTTCTCTAATTCTGGGGGATTTAATCTAACTCTAATTCTGGGAGATTTAATCTATGTCTAATTCTGGGGGATTTAATCTGGGGGACTTAATTCTGGGGGATTTAATCTATCTCTAATTCTGGGGGATTTATTCTTTCTCTAATTCTGGGTGATTTAATCTATCTCTACTTCTGGGTAATTTAATCTTTCTCTCATACTGGGGCAATCTTTCTCTAATTCTGGGAGATTTAATCTATCTCTAATTCTGGGGGATTTAATCTGGGGGATTTAATTCTGGGGGATTTAATCTATCTCTAATTCTGGGGGATTTAATCTTTCTCTAATTCTGGGTGATTTAATCTATCTCTCCTTCTGGGGAATTTAATCTTTCTCTAATTCTGGGGGGATTGAATCTTTCTCTAATTCTGGGGGATTTAGTCTTTCTCTAATTCTGGGGTATTTAATCTTTCTTTAATTCTGGGGGATTTAATCTATCTCTAATTGTGGGGGAATTAATTCTGGGGGATTTATTCTGGGGGACTTAATCTATCTCTAATTCTGGGGGATTTAATCTGGGGGATTTAATTCTGGGGGATTTAATCTATCTCTAATTCTGGGAGATTTAATCTATCTCTAATTCTGGGGTAATTAATCTTTCTCTAATTCTGGGGTAATTCATCTTTCTCTAATTATGAGGGATTTAATCTATCTCTAATTCTGGGAGATTTAATCTTTCTCTAATTATGTGGGATTTAATCTATCTCTAATTCTGGGAGATTTAATCTATCTCTAATTCTGGGGAAATTCATCTTTCTCCAATTATGTGGGATTTAATCTATCTCTAATTCTGGGGTAATTAATCTATCTCTAATTCTGGGGTAATTCATCTTTCTCTAATTATGTGGGATTTAATCTTTCTCTAATTCTGGGGGATTTAATCTATCTCTAATTCTGGGGGATTTCATCTATCTCTAATTCTGGGGTAATTCATCTTTCTCTAATTATGTGGGATTTAATCTTTCTCTAATTCTGGGGGATTTAATCTATCTCTAATTCTGGGAGATTTAATCTATCTCTAATTCTGGGAGATTTAATCTATCTCTAATTCTGGGGGATTTAATCGATCTCTAATTCTGGGGGATTTAATCGATCTCTAATTCTGGGGGATTTAATCTTTCTCTAATTATGTGGGATTTAATCTTTCTCTAATTCTGGGGGATTTAATCTATCTCTAATTCTGGGGGATTTAATCTGTCTCTAATTCTGGGGGATTTAATCTATCTGTAATTCTGTGGGATTTAATCTATCTCTAGTTGCGGGGGAATGAATCTATCTCTAATTCTGGGGGATTTAATCTATCTCTAATTGTGGGGGAATTCATCTTTCTCTAATTCTAGGGGATTTAATCTGTCTCTAATTCTGAGGGAATTAATCTATCTCTAATTTTGGGGGAATTTATTCTGGGGGATTTATTCTGGGGGATTTAATCTATCTTGAATCTATCGATCTTGTATACAAAAAAAAAAAAAAAAAAAAAAAAAAAAATCTCTAATTCTGGGGGATTTAATCTGGGGGATTTAATTCTGGAGGATTTAATCTATCTCTAATTTTGGGGGATTTAATCTATCTCTAATTTTGGGGGATTTAATCTATCTCTAATTGTGGGGGAATGAATCTATCTCTAATTCGGGGGCATTTAATCTATGTCTAATTGTGGGGGAATTAATCTTTCACTAATTCTGGGGATTTAATCTGTCTCTAATTCTGGAGGATTTAATATTTCTCTAATTCTGGGGGATTTCGTCTCTCTAATTCTGGGGGAATTCATCTATCTCTACTTCTGGGGAATTTAATCTTTCTCTAATTCTGGTGGGATTGAATCTTTCTCTAATTCTGGGGGCTTTAGTCTTTCTCTAATTCTGGGGGATTTAATCTTTGTGGGGGAATTAATTCTGGGGGATTTATTCTGGGGGATTTAATCTATCTCTAATTCTGGGGGATTTAATCTGGGGGATTTAATTCTGGGGGATTTAATATATCTCTAATTCTGGGAGATTTAATCTATCTCTAATTCTGGGGTAATTAATCTTTCTCTAATTATGTGGGATTTAATCTTTCTCTAATTCTGGGGGATTTAATCTAACTCTAATTCTGGGAGATTTAATCTATGTCTAATTCTGGGGGATTTAATCTGGGGGATTTAATTCTGGGGGATTTAATCTATCTCTAATTCTGGGGGATTTATTCTTTCTCTAATTCTGGGTGATTTAATCTATCTCTACTTCTGGGTAATTTAATCTTTCTCTAATTCTAGGGTAATCTTTCTCTAATTCTGGGAGATTTAATCTATCTCTAATTCTGGGGGATTTAATCTGGGGGATTTAATTCTGGGGGATTTAATCTATCTCTAATTCTGGGGGATTTAATCTTTCTCTAATTCTGGGTGATTTAATCTATCTCTCCTTCTGGGGAATTTAATCTTTCTCTAATTCTGGGGGGATTGAATCTTTCTATAATTCTGGGGGATTTAGTCTTTCTCTAATTCTGGGGGATTTAGTCTTTCTCTAATTCTGGGGTATTTAATCTTTCTTTAATTCTGGGGGATTTAATCTATCTCTAATTGTGGGGGAATTAATTCTGGGGGATTTATTCTGGGGGACTTAATCTATCTCTAATTCTGGGGGATTTAATCTGGGGGATTTAATTCTGGGGGATTTAATCTATCTCTAATTCTGGGAGATTTAATCTATCTCTAATTCTGGGGTAATTTATCTTTCTCTAATTCTGGGGTAATTCATCTTTCTCTAATTATGAGGGATTTAATCTTTCTATAATTCTGGGGGATTTAATCTATCTCTAATTCTGGGAGATTTAATCTTTCTCTAATTATGTGGGATTTAATCTATCTCTAATTCTGGGAGATTTAATCCATCTCTAATTCTGGGAGATTTAATCTATCTCTAATTATGTGGGATTGAATATTTCTCTAATTATGTGGGATTTAATCTTTCTCTAATTATGTGGGATTTAATCTATCTCTAATTATGTGGGATTTCATCTATCTCTAATTCTGGGGTAATTAATCTATCTCTAATTCTGGGGTAATTCATCTTTCTCTAATTATGTGGGATTTAATCTTTCTCTAATTCTGGGGGATTTAATCTATCTCTAATTCTGGGAGATTTAATCTTTCTCTAATTCTGTGGGATTTAATCTATCTCTAATTCTGGGAGATTTAATCTATCTCTAATTCTGGGGTAATTAATCTATCTCTAATTCTGGGGTAATTCATCTTTCTCTAATTATGTGGGATTTAATCTATCTCTAATTCTGGGGTAATTAATCTATCTCTAATTCTGGGGTAATTCATCTTTCTCTAATTATGTGGGTTTTAATCTATCTCTAATTCTGGGGTAATTAATCTATCTCTAATTCTGGGGTAATTAATCTTTCTCTAATTATGTGGGATTTAATCTTTCTCTAATTCTGGGGGATTTAATCTATCTCTAATTCTGGGGGATTTCATCTATCTCTAATTCTGGGGTAATTAATCTATCTCTAATTCTGGGGTAATTAATCTATCTCTAATTCTGGGGTAATTCATTTTTCTCTAATAATGTGGGATTTAATCTTTCTCTAATTCTGGGGGATTTAATCTATCTCTAATTCTGGGAGATTTAATCTATCTCTAATTCTGGGGGATTTAATCGATCTCTAATTATGTGGGATTTAATCTTTCTCTAATTCTGGGGGATTTAATCTATCTGCAATTCTGGGGGATTTAATCTATCTCTAATTCTGGGGGATTTAATCTTTCTCTAATTCTGGGGTAATGAATCTTTCTCTAATTGCGGGGGAATGAATCTATTTCTAATTCTGGGGGATTTAATCTATCTCTAATTCTGGGAGATTTAATCTATCTCTAATTCTGGGAGATTTAATCTATCTCTAATTCTGGGGTAATTAATCTTTCTCCAATTATGTGGGATTTAATCTTTCTCTAATTCTGGGGGATTTAATCTATCTCTAATTCTGGGGGATTTAATATGTCTCTAATTCTGGGGGATTTAATCTATCTGTAATTCTGGGGGATTTAATCTATCTCTAGTTGCGGGGGAATGAATCTATCTCTCATTCTGGGGGATTTAATCTATCTCTAATTGTGGGGGAATTCATCTTTCTCTAATTCTAGGGGATTTAATCTGTCTCTAATTCTGAGGGAATTAATCTATCTCTAATTTTGGGGGAATTAATTCTGGGGGATTTATTCTGGGGGATTTAATCTATCTCTAATTCTGGGGGATTTAATCTGGGGGATTTAATTCTGGAGGATTTAATCTATCTCTAATTCTGGGAGATTTAATCTATCTCTAATTTTGTGGGATTTAATCTATCTCTAATTTTGGGGGATTTAATCTATCTCTAATTGTGGGGGAATTAATCTATCTCTAATTCGGGGGGATTTAATCTATGTCTAATTGTGGGGGAATTAATCTTTCACTAAATCTGGGGATTTAATCTGTCTCTAATTCTGGAGGATTTAATATTTCTCTAATTCTGGGGGATTTAGTCTCTCTAATTCTGGGGGATTTCATCTATCTCTACTTCTGGGGAATTTAATCTTTCTCTAATTCTGGGGGGATTGAATCTTTCTCTAATTCTGGGGGCTTTAGTCTTTCTCTAATTCTGGGGGATTTAATCTTTCTTTAATTCTGGGGGATTTAATATATCTATAATTGTGGGGGAATTAATTCTGGGGGATTTATTCTGGGGGATTTAATCGATCTCTAATTCTGGGGGATTTAATCTGGGGGATTTAATTCTGGGGGATTTAATATATCTCTAATTCTGGGAGATTTAATCTATCTCTAATTCTGGGGTAATTAATCTTTCTCTAATTATGTGGGATTTAATCTAACTCTAATTCTGGGAGATTTAATCTATGTCTAATTCTGGGGGATTTAATCTGGGGGACTTAATTCTGGGGGATTTAATCTATCTCTAATTCTGGGGGATTTATTCTTTCTCTAATTCTGGGTGATTTAATCTATCTCTACTTCTGGGTAATTTAATCTTTCTCTCATACTGGGGCAATCTTTCTCTAATTCTGGGAGATTTAATCTATCTCTAATTCTGGGGGATTTAATCTGGGGGATTTAATTCTGGGGGATTTAATCTATCTCTAATTCTGGGGGATTTAATCTTTCTCTAATTCTGGGTGATTTAATCTATCTCTCCTTCTGGGGAATTTAATCTTTCTCTAATTCTGGGGGGATTGAATCTTTCTCTAATTCTGGGGGATTTAGTCTTTCTCTAATTCTGGGGTATTTAATCTTTCTTTAATTCTGGGGGATTTAATCTATCTCTAATTGTGGGGGAATTAATTCTGGGGGATTTATTCTGGGGGACTTAATCTATCTCTAATTCTGGGGGATTTAATCTGGGGGATTTAATTCTGGGGGATTTAATCTATCTCTAATTCTGGGAGATTTAATCTATCTCTAATTCTGGGGTAATTAATCTTTCTCTAATTCTGGGGTAATTCATCTTTCTCTAATTATGAGGGATTTAATCTATCTCTAATTCTGGGAGATTTAATCTTTCTCTAATTATGTGGGATTTAATCTATCTCTAATTCTGGGAGATTTAATCTATCTCTAATTCTGGGGAAATTCATCTTTCTCCAATTATGTGGGATTTAATCTATCTCTAATTCTGGGGTAATTAATCTATCTCTAATTCTGGGGTAATTCATCTTTCTCTAATTATGTGGGATTTAATCTTTCTCTAATTCTGGGGGATTTCATCTATCTCTAATTCTGGGGGATTTCATCTATCTCTAATTCTGGGGTAATTCATCTTTCTCTAATTATGTGGGATTTAATCTTTCTCTAATTCTGGGGGATTTAATCTATCTCTAATTCTGGGAGATTTAATCTATCTCTAATTCTGGGAGATTTAATCTATCTCTAATTCTGGGGGATTTAATCGATCTCTAATTCTGGGGGATTTAATCTATCTCTAATTACAGGGGAATGAATCAATTTCTAATTCTGGGGGATTTAATCTATCTCTAATTCTGGGAGATTAAATCTATCTCTAATTCTGGGGGATTTAATCTATCTCTAATTCTGGGGTAATTAATCTTTCTCTAATTATGTGGGATTTAATCTTTCTCTAATTCTGGGGGATTTAATCTATCTCTAATTCTGGGGGATTTAATCTATCTCTAATTCTGGGGGATTTAATCTATCTCTAATTCTGGGGGATTTAATCTTTCTCTAATTCTGGGGTAATTAATCTTTCTCTAATTATGTGGGATTTAATCTTTCTCTAATTCTGGGGGATTTAATCTATCTCTAATTCTGGGGGATTTAATCTGTCTCTAATTCTGGGGGATTTAATCTATCTGTAATTCTGGGGGATTTAATCTATCTCTAGTTGCGGGGGAATGAATCTATCTCTAATTCTGGGGGATTTAATCTATCTCTAATTGTGGGGGAATTCATCTTTCTCTAATTCTAGGGGATTTAATCTGTCTCTAATTCTGAGGGAATTAATCTATCTCTAATTTTGGGGGAATTAATTCTGGGGGATTTATTCTGGGGGATTTAATCTATCTCTAATTCTGGGGGATTTAATCTGGGGGATTTAATTCTGGAGGATTTAATCTATCTCTAATTCTGGGAGATTTAATCTATCTCTAATTTTGGCCGATTTAATCTATCTCTAATTTTGGGGGATTTAATATATCTCTAATTTTGGGGGATTTAATCTATCTCCAATTGCGGGGGAATGAATCTATCTCTAATTCGGGGGGATTTAATCTATGTCTAATTGTGGGGGAATTAATCTTTCACTAATTCTGGGGATTTAATCTGTCTCTAATTCTGGAGGATTTAATATTTCTCTAATTCTGGGGGATTTCGTCTCTCTAATTCTGGGGGATTTCATCTATCTCTACTTCTGGGGAATTTAATCTTTCTCTAATTCTGGGGGGATTGAATCTTTCTCTAATTCTGGGGGCTTTAGTCTTTCTCTAATTCTGGGGGATTTAATCTTTCTTTAATTCTGGGGGATTTAATATATCTATAATTGTGGGGGAATTAATTCTGGGGGATTTATTCTGGGGGATTTAATCTATCTCTAATTCTGGGGGATTTAATCTGGGGGATTTAATTCTGGGGGATTTAATATATCTCTAATTCTGGGAGATTTAATCTATCTCTAATTCTGGGGTAATTAATCTTTCTCTAATTATGTGGGATTTAATCTTTCTCTAATTCTGGGGGATTTAATCTAACTCTAATTCTGGGAGATTTAATCTATGTCTAATTCTGGGGGATTTAATCTGGGGGATTTAATTCTGGGGGATTTAATCTATCTCTAGTTCTGGGGGATTTATTCTTTCTCTAATTCTGGGTGATTTAATCTATCTCTACTTCTGGGTAATTTAATCTTTCTCTCATACTGGGGCAATCTTTCTCTAATTCTGGGAGATTTAATCTATCTCTAATTCTGGGGGATTTAATCTGGGGGATTTAATTCTGGGGGATTTAATCTATCTCTAATTCTGGGGGATTTAATCTTTCTCTAATTCTGGGTGATTTAATCTATCTCTCCTTCTGGGGAATTTAATCTTTCTCTAATTCTGGGGGGATTGAATCTTTCTCTAATTCTGGGGGATTTAGTCTTTCTCTAATTCTGGGGTATTTAATCTTTCTTTAATTCTGGGGGATTTAATCTATCTCTAATTGTGGGGGAATTAATTCTGGGGGATTTATTCTGGGGGACTTAATCTATCTCTAATTCTGGGGGATTTAATCTGGGGGATTTAATTCTGGGGGATTTAATCTATCTCTAATTCTGGGAGATTTAATCTATCTCTAATTCTGGGGTAATTAATCTTTCTCTAATTCTGGGGTTATTCATCTTTCTCTAATTATGAGGGATTTAATCTATCTCTAATTCTGGGAGATTTAATCTTTCTCTAATTATGTGGGATTTAATCTATCTCTAATTCTGGGAGATTTAATCTATCTCTAATTCTGGGGAAATTCATCTTTCTCCAATTATGTGGGATTTAATCTATCTCTAATTCTGGGGTAATTAATCTATCTCTAATTCTGGGGGATTTAATCTATCTCTAATTCTGGGGGATTTCATCTATCTCTAATTCTGGGGTAATTCATCTTTCTCTAATTATGTGGGATTTAATCTTTCTCTAATTCTGGGGGATTTAATCTATCTCTAATTCTGGGAGATTTAATCTATCTCTAATTCTGGGAGATTTAATCTATCTCGAATTCTGGGGGATTTAATCGATCTCTAATTCTGGGGGATTTAATCGATCTCTAATTCTGGGGGATTTAATCTATCTCTAATTATGTGGGATTTAATCTTTCTCTAATTCTGGGGGATTTAATCTATCTGCAATTCTGGGGGATTTAATCTATCTCTAATTCTGGGGGATTTAATCTATCTCTAATTCTGGGGTAATTAATCTTTCTCTAATTATGTGGGATTTAATCTTTCTCTAATTCTGGGGGATTTAATCTATCTCTAATTCTGGGGGATTTAATCTGTCTCTAATTCTGGGGGATTTAATCTATCTCTAATTCTGGGGGATTTAATCTATCTCTAGTTGCGGGGGAATGAATCTATCTCTAATTCTGGGGGATTTAATCTATCTCTAATTGTGGGGGAATTCATCTTTCTCTAATTCTAGGGGATTTAATCTGTCTCTAATTCTGAGGGAATTAATCTATCTCTAATTTTGGGGGAATTAATTCTGGGGGATTTATTCTGGGGGATTTAATCTGGGGGATTTAATTCTGGAGGATTTCATCTATCTCTAATTCTGGGAGATTTAATCTATCTCTAATTTTGGGGGATTTATTCTTTCTCTAATTCTGGGTGATTTAATCTATCTCTACTTCTGGGTAATTTAATCTTTCTCTAATTCTAGGGTAATCTTTCTCTAATTCTGGGAGATTTAATCTATCTCTAATTCTGGGGGATTTAATCGATCTCTAATTCTGGGGGATTTAATCTATCTCTAATTATGTGGGATTTAATCTTTCTCTAATTCTGGGGAATTTCATCTATCTGCAATTCTGGGGGATTTAATCTATCTCTAATTCTGGAGGATTTAATCTATCTCTAATTCTGGGGTAATTAATCTTTCTCTAATTGCAGGGGAATGAATCTATTTCTAATTCTGGGGGATTTAATCTATCTCTAATTCTGGGAGATTTAATCTATCTCTAATTCTGGGGGATTTAATCTATCTCTAATTCTGGGGGATTTAATCTATCTCTAATTCTGGGGGACTTAATCTATCTCTAATTCTGGGGGATTTAATCGATCTCTAATTCTGGGGGATTTAATCTTTCTCTAATTATGTGGGATTTAATCTTTCTCTAATTCTGGGGGATTTAATCTATCTCTAATTCTGGGGGATTTAATCTGTCTCTAATTCTGGGGGATTTAATCTATCTGTAATTCTGTGGGATTTAATCTATCTCTAGTTGCGGGGGAATGAATCTATCTCTAATTCTGGGGGATTTAATCTATCTCTAATTGTGGGGGAATTCATCTTTCTCTAATTCTAGGGGATTTAATCTGTCTCTAATTCTGAGGGAATTAATCTATCTCTAATTTTGGGGGAATTTATTCTGGGGGATTTATTCTGGGGGATTTAATCTATCTTGAATCTATCGATCTTGTATACAAAAAAAAAAAAACAAAAAAAAAAAATCTCTAATTCTGGGGGATTTAATCTGGGGGATTTAATTCTGGAGGATTTAATCTATCTCTAATTTTGGGGGATTTAATCTATCTCTAATTTTGGGGGATTTAATCTATCTCTAATTGTGGGGGAATGAATCTATCTCTAATTCGGGGGCATTTAATCTATGTCTAATTGTGGGGGAATTAATCTTTCACTAATTCTGGGGATTTAATCTGTCTCTAATTCTGGAGGATTTAATATTTCTCTAATTCTGGGGGATTTCGTCTCTCTAATTCTGGGGGAATTCATCTATCTCTACTTCTGGGGAATTTAATCTTTCTCTAATTCTGGGGGGATTGAATCTTTCTCTAATTCTGGGGGCTTTAGTCTTTCTCCAATTCTGGGGGATTTAATCTTTGTGGGGGAATTAATTCTGGGGGATTTATTCTGGGGGATTTAATCTATCTCTAATTCTGGGGGATTTAATCTGGGGGATTTAATTCTGGGGGATTTAATATATCTCTAATTCTGGGAGATTTAATCTATCTCTAATTCTGGGGTAATTAATCTTTCTCTAATTATGTGGGATTTAATCTTTCTCTAATTCTGGGGGATTTAATCTAACTCTAATTCTGGGAGATTTAATCTATGTCTAATTCTGGGGGATTTAATCTGGGGGATTTAATTCTGGGGGATTTAATCTATCTCTAATTCTGGGGGATTTATTCTTTCTCTAATTCTGGGTGATTTAATCTATCTCTACTTCTGGGTAATTTAATCTTTCTCTAATTCTAGGGTAATCTTTCTCTAATTCTGGGAGATTTAATCTATCTCTAATTCTGGGGGATTTAATCTGGGGGATTTAATTCTGGGGGATTTAATCTATCTCTAATTCTGGGGGATTTAATCTTTCTCTAATTCTGGGTGATTTAATCTATCTCTCCTTCTGGGGAATTTAATCTTTCTCTAATTCTGGGGGGATTGAATCTTTCTATAATTCTGGGGGATTTAGTCTTTCTCTAATTCTGGGGGATTTAGTCTTTCTCTAATTCTGGGGTATTTAATCTTTCTTTAATTCTGGGGGATTTAATCTATCTCTAATTGTGGGGGAATTAATTCTGGGGGATTTATTCTGGGGGACTTAATCTATCTCTAATTCTGGGGGATTTAATCTGGGGGATTTAATTCTGGGGGATTTAATCTATCTCTAATTCTGGGAGATTTAATCTATCTCTAATTCTGGGGTAATTAATCTTTCTCTAATTCTGGGGTAATTCATCTTTCTCTAATTATGAGGGATTTAATCTTTCTATAATTCTGGGGGATTTAATCTATCTCTAATTCTGGGAGATTTAATCTTTCTCTAATTATGTGGGATTTAATCTATCTCTAATTCTGGGAGATTTAATCCATCTCTAATTCTGGGAGATTTAATCTATCTCTAATTATGTGGGATTGAATATTTCTCTAATTATGTGGGATTTAATCTTTCTCTAATTATGTGGGATTTAATCTATCTCTAATTATGTGGGATTTCATCTATCTCTAATTCTGGGGTAATTAATCTATCTCTAATTCTGGGGTAATTCATCTTTCTCTAATTATGTGGGATTTAATCTTTCTCTAATTCTGGGGGATTTAATCTATCTCTAATTCTGGGAGATTTAATCTTTCTCTAATTCTGTGGGATTTAATCTATCTCTAATTCTGGGAGATTTAATCTATCTCTAATTCTGGGGTAATTAATCTATCTCTAATTCTGGGGTAATTCATCTTTCTCTAATTATGTGGGATTTAATCTATCTCTAATTCTGGGGTAATTAATCTATCTCTAATTCTGGGGTAATTCATCTTTCTCTAATTATGTGGGATTTAATCTATCTCTAATTCTGGGGTAATTAATCTATCTCTAATTCTGGGGTAATTAATCTTTCTCTAATTATGTGGGATTTAATCTTTCTCTAATTCTGGGGGATTTAATCTATCTCTAATTCTGGGGGATTTCATCTATCTCTAATTCTGAGGTAATTAATCTATCTCTAATTCTGGGGTAATTAATCTATCTCTAATTCTGGGGTAATTCATTTTTCTCTAATAATGTGGGATTTAATCTTTCTCTAATTCTGGGGGATTTAATCTATCTCTAATTCTGGGAGATTTAATCTATCTCTAATTCTGGGGGATTTAATCGATCTCTAATTATGTGGGATTTAATCTTTCTCTAATTCTGGGGGATTTAATCTATCTGCAATTCTGGGGGATTTAATCTATCTCTAATTCTGGGGGATTTAATCTATCTCTAATTCTGGGGTAATGAATCTTTCTCTAATTGCGGGGGAATGAATCTATTTCTAATTCTGGGGGATTTAATCTATCTCTAATTCTGGGAGATTTAATCTATCTCTAATTCTGGGAGATTTAATCTATCTCTAATTCTGGGGTAATTAATCTTTCTCCAATTATGTATGATTTAATCTTTCTCTAATTCTGGGGGATTTAATCTATCTCTAATTCTGGGGGATTTAATATGTCTCTAATTCTGGGGAATTTAATCTTTCTCTAATTCTGGGGGGATTGAATCTTTCTCTAATTCTGGGGGCTTTAGTCTTTCTCTAATTCTGGGGGATTTAATCTTTCTTTAATTCTGGGGGATTTAATATATCTATAATTGTGGGGGAATTAATTCTGGGGGATTTATTCTGGGGGATTTAATCTATCTCTAATTCTGGGGGATTTAATCTGGGGGATTTAATTCTGGGGGATTTAATATATCTCTAATTCTGGGAGATTTAATCTATCTCTAATTCTGGGGTAATTAATCTTTCTCTAATTATGTGGGATTTAATCTTTCTCTAATTCTGGGGGATTTAATCTAACTCTAATTCTGGGAGATTTAATCTATGTCTAATTCTGGGGGATTTAATCTGGGGGACTTAATTCTGGGGGATTTAATCTATCTCTAATTCTGGGGGATTTATTCTTTCTCTAATTCTGGGTGATTTAATCTATCTCTACTTCTGGGTAATTTAATCTTTCTCTCATACTGGGGCAATCTTTCTCTAATTCTGGGAGATTTAATCTATCTCTAATTCTGGGGGATTTAATCTGGGGGATTTAATTCTGGGGGATTTAATCTATCTCTAATTCTGGGGGATTTAATCTTTCTCTAATTCTGGGTGATTTAATCTATCTCTCCTTCTGGGGAATTTAATCTTTCTCTAATTCTGGGGGGATTGAATCTTTCTCTAATTCTGGGGGATTTAGTCTTTCTCTAATTCTGGGGTATTTAATCTTTCTTTAATTCTGGGGGATTTAATCTATCTCTAATTGTGGGGGAATTAATTCTGGGGGATTTATTCTGGGGGACTTAATCTATCTCTAATTCTGGGGGATTTAATCTGGGGGATTTAATTCTGGGGGATTTAATCTATCTCTAATTCTGGGAGATTTAATCTATCTCTAATTCTGGGGTAATTAATCTTTCTCTAATTCTGGGGTAATTCATCTTTCTCTAATTATGAGGGATTTAATCTATCTCTAATTCTGGGAGATTTAATCTTTCTCTAATTATGTGGGATTTAATCTATCTCTAATTCTGGGAGATTTAATCTATCTCTAATTCTGGGGAAATTCATCTTTCTCCAATTATGTGGGATTTAATCTATCTCTAATTCTGGGGTAATTAATCTATCTCTAATTCTGGGGTAATTCATCTTTCTCTAATTATGTGGGATTTAATCTTTCTCTAATTCTGGGGGATTTAATCTATCTCTAATTCTGGGGGATTTCATCTATCTCTAATTCTGGGGTAATTCATCTTTCTCTAATTATGTGGGATTTAATCTTTCTCTAATTCTGGGGGATTTAATCTATCTCTAATTCTGGGAGATTTAATCTATCTCTAATTCTGGGAGATTTAATCTATCTCTAATTCTGGGGGATTTAATCGATCTCTAATTCTGGGGGATTTAATCTATCTCTAATTACAGGGGAATGAATCAATTTCTAATTCTGGGGGATTTAATCTATCTCTAATTCTGGGAGATTAAATCTATCTCTAATTCTGGGGGATTTAATCTATCTCTAATTCTGGGGTAATTAATCTTTCTCTAATTATGTGGGATTTAATCTTTCTCTAATTCTGGGGGATTTAATCTATCTCTAATTCTGGGGGATTTAATCTATCTCTAATTCTGGGGGATTTAATCTATCTCTAATTCTGGGGGATTTAATCTATCTCTAATTCTGGGGTAATTAATCTTTCTCTAATTATGTGGGATTTAATCTTTCTCTAATTCTGGGGGATTTAATCTATCTCTAATTCTGGGGGATTTAATCTGTCTCTAATTCTGGGGGATTTAATCTATCTGTAATTCTGGGGGATTTAATCTATCTCTAGTTGCGGGGGAATGAATCTATCTCTAATTCTGGGGGATTTAATCTATCTCTAATTGTGGGGGAATTCATCTTTCTCTAATTCTAGGGGATTTAATCTGTCTCTAATTCTGAGGGAATTAATCTATCTCTAATTTTGGGGGAATTAATTCTGGGGGATTTATTCTGGGGGATTTAATCTATCTCTAATTCTGGGGGATTTAATCTGGGGGATTTAATTCTGGAGGATTTAATCTATCTCTAATTCTGGGAGATTTAATCTATCTCTAATTTTGGCCGATTTAATCTATCTCTAATTTTGGGGGATTTAATATATCTCTAATTTTGGGGGATTTAATCTATCTCTAATTGCGGGGGAATGAATCTATCTCTAATTCGGGGGGATTTAATCGATGTCTAATTGTGGGGGAATTAATCTTTCACTAATTCTGGGGATTTAATCTGTCTCTAATTCTGGAGGATTTAATATTTCTCTAATTCTGGGGGATTTCGTCTCTCTAATTCTGGGGGATTTCATCTATCTCTACTTCTGGGGAATTTAATCTTTCTCTAATTCTGGGGGGATTGAATCTTTCTCTAATTCTGGGGGCTTTAGTCTTTCTCTAATTCTGGGGGATTTAATCTTTCTTTAATTCTGGGGGATTTAATATATCTATAATTGTGGGGGAATTAATTCTGGGGGATTTATTCTGGGGGATTTAATCTATCTCTAATTCTGGGGGATTTAATCTGGGGGATTTAATTCTGGGGGATTTAATATCTATCTATAATTCCAGTAATCTCTGTCTGTACGTTTGTACGTTTGTCTGTCTGTGACCGCTGTTTCTCGACAACCACGGGTCCGATATACTTTTAACTTGCCAGGTATATTGCTGGGGACCCGAGGATGTGCCTTTTCAAGGTTTCATATTAATCGGACAATTACTTACCGAGCTATGTCCAAAAAACGATTCAACCAATCAGAGAGCAGCGAACGATCGCGTGTGCCGAACGTGGCGGGCACACTCTGCCTCGGATGGCACATTTGAGAGCGTATTCATTTATTTCACGTTTGCAAACTATGTTGGCGTTAAACTATGTTTTACAACTAATAAAAACGAATTTGCGATTCATTCGCTTTCCTGCGCGTTTGTGCACGCGATGGCGATTTCTTTACCAAACTCCGGAAGCCGTTCGCTTTGGACCAAACCATTGCATGTAAATAGAGGGGGGGGATTGTCACCACTCGCAAGCCGTTCGCTTTGGACCAAACCATTTCATGTAAATAGAGGGGGGGGGATATAATTTTAGATATAGATATAGTACGGGCATGCCCTAGTATCTCTAATTCTGGGAGATTTAATCTATCTCTAATTCTGGGGTAATTAATCTTTCTCTAATTATGTGGGATTTAATCTTTCTCTAATTCTGGGGGATTTAATCTAACTCTAATTCTGGGAGATTTAATCTATGTCTAATTCTGGGGGATTTAATCTGGGGGATTTAATTCTGGGGGATTTAATCTATCTCTAGTTCTGGGGGATTTATTCTTTCTCTAATTCTGGGTGATTTAATCTATCTCTACTTCTGGGTAATTTAATCTTTCTCTCATACTGGGGCAATCTTTCTCTAATTCTGGGAGATTTAATCTATCTCTAATTCTGGGGGATTTAATCTGGGGGATTTAATTCTGGGGGATTTAATCTATCTCTAATTCTGGGGGATTTAATCTTTCTCTAATTCTGGGTGATTTAATCTATCTCTCCTTCTGGGGAATTTAATCTTTCTCTAATTCTGGGGGGATTGAATCTTTCTCTAATTCTGGGGAATTTAGTCTTTCTCTAATTCTGGGGTATTTAATCTTTCTTTAATTCTGGGGGATTTAATCTATCTCTAATTGTGGGGGAATTAATTCTGGGGGATTTATTCTGGGGGACTTAATCTATCTCTAATTCTGGGGGATTTAATCTGGGGGATTTAATTCTGGGGGATTTAATCTATCTCTAATTCTGGGAGATTTAATCTATCTCTAATTCTGGGGTAATTAATCTTTCTCTAATTCTGGGGTAATTCATCTTTCTCTAATTATGAGGGATTTAATCTATCTCTAATTCTGGGAGATTTAATCTTTCTCTAATTATGTGGGATTTAATCTATCTCTAATTCTGGGAGATTTAATCTATCTCTAATTCTGGGGAAATTCATCTTTCTCCAATTATGTGGGATTTAATCTATCTCTAATTCTGGGGTAATTAATCTATCTCTAATTCTGGGGGATTTAATCTATCTCTAATTCTGGGGGATTTCATCTATCTCTAATTCTGGGGTAATTCATCTTTCTCTAATTATGTGGGATTTAATCTTTCTCTAATTCTGGGGGATTTAATCTATCTCTAATTCTGGGAGATTTAATCTATCTAATTCTGGGAGATTTAATCTATCTCGAATTCTGGGGGATTTAATCGATCTCTAATTCTGGGGGATTTAATCGATCTCTAATTCTGGGGGATTTAATCTATCTCTAATTATGTGGGATTTAATCTTTCTCTAATTCTGGGGGATTTAATCTATCTGCAATTCTGGGGGATTTAATCTATCTCTAATTCTGGGGGATTTAATCTATCTCTAATTCTGGGGTAATTAATCTTTCTCTAATTATGTGGGATTTAATCTTTCTCTAATTCTGGGGGATTTAATCTATCTCTAATTCTGGGGGATTTAATCTGTCTCTAATTCTGGGGGATTTAATCTATCTCTAATTCTGGGGGATTTAATCTATCTCTAGTTGAGGGGGAATGAATCTATCTCTAATTCTGGGGGATTTAATCTATCTCTAATTGTGGGGGAATTCATCTTTCTCTAATTCTAGGGGATTTAATCTGTCTCTAATTCTGAGGGAATTAATCTATCTCTAATTTTGGGGGAATTAATTCTGGGGGATTTATTCTGGGGGATTTAATCTGGGGGATTTAATTCTGGAGGATTTCATCTATCTCTAATTCTGGGAGATTTAATCTATCTCTAATTTTGGGGGATTTATTCTTTCTCTAATTCTGGGTGATTTAATCTATCTCTACTTCTGGGTAATTTAATCTTTCTCTAATTCTAGGGTAATCTTTCTCTAATTCTGGGAGATTTAATCTATCTCTAATTCTGGGGGATTTAATCGATCTCTAATTCTGGGGGATTTAATCTATCTCTAATTATGTGGGATTTAATCTTTCTCTAATTCTGGGGAATTTAATCTATCTGCAATTCTGGGGGATTTAATCTATCTCTAATTCTGGAGGATTTAATCTATCTCTAATTCTGGGGTAATTAATCTTTCTCTAATTGCAGGGGAATGAATCTATTTCTAATTCTGGGGGATTTAATCTATCTCTAATTCTGGGAGATTTAATCTATCTCTAATTCTGGGGGATTTAATCTATCTCTAATTCTGGGGGATTTAATCTATCTCTAATTCTGGGGGACTTAATCTATCTCTAATTCTGGGGGATTTAATCGATCTCTAATTCTGGGGGATTTAATCTTTCTCTAATTATGTGGGATTTAATCTTTCTCTAATTCTGGGGGATTTAATCTATCTCTAATTCTGGGGGATTTAATCTGTCTCTAATTCTGGGGGATTTAATCTATCTGTAATTCTGTGGGATTTAATCTATCTCTAGTTGCGGGGGAATGAATCTATCTCTAATTCTGGGGGATTTAATCTATCTCTAATTGTGGGGGAATTCATCTTTCTCTAATTCTAGGGGATTTAATCTGTCTCTAATTCTGAGGGAATTAATCTATCTCTAATTTTGGGGGAATTTATTCTGGGGGATTTAATCTGGGGGATTTAATTCTGGAGGATTTAATCTATCTCTAATTTTGGGGGATTTAATCTATCTCTAATTTTGGGGGATTTAATCTATCTCTAATTGTGGGGGAATGAATCTATCTCTAATTCGGGGCATTTAATCTATGTCTAATTGTGGGGGAATTAATCTTTCACTAATTCTGGGGATTTAATCTGTCTCTAATTCTGGAGGATTTAATATTTCTCTAATTCTGGGGGATTTCGTCTCTCTAATTCTGGGGGAATTCATCTATCTCTACTTCTGGGGAATTTAATCTTTCTCTAATTCTGGGGGGATTGAATCTTTCTCTAATTCTGGGGGCTTTAGTCTTTCTCTAATTCTGGGGGATTTAATCTTTGTGGGGGAATTAATTCTGGGGGATTTATTCTGGGGGATTTAATCTATCTCTAATTCTGGGGGATTTAATCTGGGGGATTTAATTCTGGGGGATTTAATATATCTCTAATTCTGGGAGATTTAAGCTATCTCTAATTCTGGGGTAATTAATCTTTCTCTAATTATGTGGGATTTAATCTTTCTCTAATTCTGGGGGATTTAATCTAACTCTAATTCTGGGAGATTTAATCTATGTCTAATTCTGGGGGATTTAATCTGGGGGATTTAATTCTGGGGGATTTAATCTATCTCTAATTCTGGGGGATTTATTCTTTCTCTAATTCTGGGTGATTTAATCTATCTCTACTTCTGGGTAATTTAATCTTTCTCTAATTCTAGGGTAATCTTTCTCTAATTCTGGGAGATTTAATCTATCTCTAATTCTGGGGGATTTAATCTGGGGGATTTAATTCTGGGGGATTTAATCTATCTCTAATTCTGGGGGATTTAATCTTTCTCTAATTCTGGGTGATTTAATCTATCTCTCCTTCTGGGGAATTTAATCTTTCTCTAATTCTGGGGGGATTGAATCTTTCTATAATTCTGGGGGATTTAGTCTTTCTCTAATTCTGGGGGATTTAGTCTTTCTCTAATTCTGGGGTATTTAATCTTTCTTTAATTCTGGGGGATTTAATCTATCTCTAATTGTGGGGGAATTAATTCTGGGGGATTTATTCTGGGGGACTTAATCTATCTCTAATTCTGGGGGATTTAATCTGGGGGATTTAATTCTGGGGGATTTAATCTATCTCTAATTCTGGGAGATTTAATCTATCTCTAATTCTGGGGTAATTAATCTTTCTCTAATTCTGGGGTAATTCATCTTTCTCTAATTATGAGGGATTTAATCTTTCTATAATTCTGGGGGATTTAATCTATCTCTAATTCTGGGAGATTTAATCTTTCTCTAATTATGTGGGATTTAATCTATCTCTAATTCTGGGAGATTTAATCCATCTCTAATTCTGGGAGATTTAATCTATCTCTAATTATGTGGGATTGAATATTTCTCTAATTATGTGGGATTTAATCTTTCTCTAATTATGTGGGATTTAATCTATCTCTAATTATGTGGGATTTCATCTATCTCTAATTCTGGGGTAATTAATCTATCTCTAATTCTGGGGTAATTCATCTTTCTCTAATTATGTGGGATTTAATCTTTCTCTAAT
The DNA here is from genome assembly GCF_964187855.1 of Myxine glutinosa. NCBI lineage: Eukaryota > Metazoa > Chordata > Myxini > Myxiniformes > Myxinidae > Myxine > Myxine glutinosa. The sequence continues at coordinate 52,695,367 of NC_136272.1, read as the reverse complement.
TCTGGGGGATTTAATCTATCTCTAATTCTGGGAGATTTAATCTTTCTCTAATTCGGTGGGATTTAATCTATCTCTAATTCTGGGAGATTTAATCTATCTCTAATTCTGGGGTAATTAATCTATCTCTAATTCTGGGGTAATTCATCTTTCTCTAATTATGTGGGATTTAATCTATCTCTAATTCTGGGGTAATTAATCTATCTCTAATTCTGGGGTAATTCATCTTTCTCTAATTATGTGGGATTTAATCTATCTCTAATTCTGGGGTAATTAATCTATCTCTAATTCTGGGGTAATTAATCTTTCTCTAATTATGTGGGATTTAATCTTTCTCTAATTCTGGGGGATTTAATCTATCTCTAATTCTGGGGGATTTCATCTATCTCTAATTCTGGGGTAATTAATCTATCTCTAATTCTGGGGTAATTAATCTATCTCTAATTCTGGGGTAATTCATTTTTCTCTAATAATGTGGGATTTAATCTTTCTCTAATTCTGGGGTATTTAATCTATCTCTAATTCTGGGAGATTTAATCTATCTCTAATTCTGGGGGATTTAATCGATCTCTAATTATGTGGGATTTAATCTTTCTCTAATTCTGGGGGATTTAATCTATCTGCAATTCTGGGGGATTTAATCTATCTCTAATTCTGGGGGATTTAATCTATCTCTAATTCTGGGGTAATGAATCTTTCTCTAATTGCGGGGGAATGAATCTATTTCTAATTCTGGGGGATTTAATCTATCTCTAATTCTGGGAGATTTAATCTATCTCTAATTCTGGGAGATTTAATCTATCTCTAATTCTGGGGTAATTAATCTTTCTCCAATTATGTGGGATTTAATCTTTCTCTAATTCTGGGGGATTTAATCTATCTCTAATTCTGGGGGATTTAATATGTCTCTAATTCTGGGGGATTTAATCTATCTGTAATTCTGGGGGATTTAATCTATCTCTAGTTGCGGGGGAATGAATCTATCTCTCATTCTGGGGGATTTAATCTATCTCTAATTGTGGGGGAATTCATCTTTCTCTAATTCTAGGGGATTTAATCTGTCTCTAATTCTGAGGGAATTAATCTATCTCTAATTTTGGGGGAATTAATTCTGGGGGATTTATTCTGGGGGATTTAATCTATCTCTAATTCTGGGGGATTTAATCTGGGGGATTTAATTCTGGAGGATTTAATCTATCTCTAATTCTGGGAGATTTAATCTATCTCTAATTTTGTGGGATTTAATCTATCTCTAATTTTGGGGGATTTAATCTATCTCTAATTGTGGGGGAATTAATCTATCTCTAATTCGGGGGGATTTAATCTATGTCTAATTGTGGGGGAATTAATCTTTCACTAATTCTGGGGATTTAATCTGTCTCTAATTCTGGAGGATTTAATATTTCTCTAATTCTGGGGGATTTAGTCTCTCTAATTCTGGGGGATTTCATCTATCTCTACTTCTGGGGAATTTAATCTTTCTCTAATTCTGGGGGGATTGAATCTTTCTCTAATTCTGGGGGCTTTAGTCTTTCTCTAATTCTGGGGGATTTAATCTTTCTTTAATTCTGGGGGATTTAATATATCTATAATTGTGGGGGAATTAATTCTGGGGGATTTATTCTGGGGGATTTAATCTATCTCTAATTCTGGGGGATTTAATCTGGGGGATTTAATTCTGGGGGATTTAATATATCTCTAATTCTGGGAGATTTAATCTATCTCTAATTCTGGGGTAATTAATCTTTCTCTAATTATGTGGGATTTAATCTTTCTCTAATTCTGGGGGATTTAATCTAACTCTAATTCTGGGAGATTTAATCTATGTCTAATTCTGGGGGATTTAATCTGGGGGACTTAATTCTGGGGGATTTAATCTATCTCTAATTCTGGGGGATTTATTCTTTCTCTAATTCTGGGTGATTTAATCTATCTCTACTTCTGGGTAATTTAATCTTTCTCTCATACTGGGGCAATCTTTCTCTAATTCTGGGAGATTTAATCTATCTCTAATTCTGGGGGATTTAATCTGGGGGATTTAATTCTGGGGGATTTAATCTATCTCTAATTCTGGGGGATTTAATCTTTCTCTAATTCTGGGTGATTTAATCTATCTCTCCTTCTGGGGAATTTAATCTTTCTCTAATTCTGGGGGGATTGAATCTTTCTCTAATTCTGGGGGATTTAGTCTTTCTCTAATTCTGGGGTATTTAATCTTTCTTTAATTCTGGGGGATTTAATCTATCTCTAATTGTGGGGGAATTAATTCTGGGGGATTTATTCTGGGGGACTTAATCTATCTCTAATTCTGGGGGATTTAATCTGGGGGATTTAATTCTGGGGGATTTAATCTATCTCTAATTCTGGGAGATTTAATCTATGTCTAATTCTGGGGTAATTAATCTTTCTCTAATTCTGGGGTAATTCATCTTTCTCTAATTATGAGGGATTTAATCTATCTCTAATTCTGGGAGATTTAATCTTTCTCTAATTATGTGGGATTTAATCTATCTCTAATTCTGGGAGATTTAATCTATCTCTAATTCTGGGGAAATTCATCTTTCTCCAATTATGTGGGATTTCATCTATCTCTAATTCTGGGGTAATTAATCTATCTCTAATTCTGGGGTAATTCATCTTTCTCTAATTATGTGGGATTTAATCTTTCTCTAATTCTGGGGGATTTAATCTATCTCTAATTCTGGGGGATTTCATGTATCTCTAATTCTGGGGTAATTCATCTTTCTCTAATTATGTGGGATTTAATCTTTCTCTAATTCTGGGGGATTTAATCTATCTCTAATTCTGGGAGATTTAATCTATCTCTAATTCTGGGAGATTTAATCTATCTCTAATTCTGGGGGATTTAATCGATCTCTAATTCTGGGGGATTTAATCTATCTCTAATTACAGGGGAATGAATCAATTTCTAATTCTGGGGGATTTAATCTATCTCTAATTCTGGGAGATTAAATCTATCTCTAATTCTGGGGGATTTAATCTATCTCTAATTCTGGGGTAATTAATCTTTCTCTAATTATGTGGGATTTAATCTTTCTCTAATTCTGGGGGATTTAATCTATCTCTAATTCTGGGGGATTTAATCTATCTCTAATTCTGGGGGATTTAATCTATCTCTAATTCTGGGGGATTTAATCTATCTCTAATTCTGGGGTAATTAATCTTTCTCTAATTATGTGGGATTTAATCTTTCTCTAATTCTGGGGGATTTAATCTATCTCTAATTCTGGGGGATTTAATCTGTCTCTAATTCTGGGGGATTTAATCTATCTGTAATTCTGGGGGATTTAATCTATCTCTCGTTGCGGGGGAATGAATCTATCTCTAATTCTGGGGGATTTAATCTATCTCTAATTGTGGGGGAATTCATCTTTCTCTAATTCTAGGGGATTTAATCTGTCTCTAATTCTGAGGGAATTAATCTATCTCTAATTTTGGGGGAATTAATTCTGGGGGATTTATTCTGGGGGATTTAATCTATCTCTAATTCTGGGGGATTTAATCTGGGGGATTTAATTCTGGAGGATTTAATCTATCTCTAATTCTGGGAGATTTAATCTATCTCTAATTTTGGCCGATTTAATCTATCTCTAATTTTGGGGGATTTAATATATCTCTAATTTTGGGGGATTTAATCTATCTCTAATTGCGGGGGAATGAATCTATCTCTAATTCGGGGGGATTTAATCTATGTCTAATTGTGGGGGAATTAATCTTTCACTAATTCTGGGGATTTAATCTGTCTCTAATTCTGGAGGATTTAATATTTCTCTAATTCTGGGGGATTTCGTCTCTCTAATTCTGGGGGATTTCATCTATCTCTACTTCTGGGGAATTTAATCTTTCTCTAATTCTGGGGGGATTGAATCTTTCTCTAATTCTGGGGGCTTTAGTCTTTCTCTAATTCTGGGGGATTTAATCTTTCTTTAATTCTGGGGGATTTAATATATCTATAATTGTGGGGGAATTAATTCTGGGGGATTTATTCTGGGGGATTTAATCTATCTCTAATTCTGGGGGATTTAATCTGGGGGATTTAATTCTGGGGGATTTAATATATCTCTAATTCTGGGAGATTTAATCTATCTCTAATTCTGGGGTAATTAATCTTTCTCTAATTATGTGGGATTTAATCTTTCTCTAATTCTGGGGGATTTAATCTAACTCTAATTCTGGGAGATTTAATCTATGTCTAATTCTGGGGGATTTAATCTGGGGGATTTAATTCTGGGGGATTTAATCTATCTCTAGTTCTGGGGGATTTATTCTTTCTCTAATTCTGGGTGATTTAATCTATCTCTACTTCTGGGTAATTTAATCTTTCTCTCATACTGGGGCAATCTTTCTCTAATTCTGGGAGATTTAATCTATCTCTAATTCTGGGGGATTTAATCTGGGGGATTTAATTCTGGGGGATTTAATCTATCTCTAATTCTGGGGGATTTAATCTTTCTCTAATTCTGGGTGATTTAATCTATCTCTCCTTCTGGGGAATTTAATCTTTCTCTAATTCTGGGGGGATTGAATCTTTCTCTAATTCTGGGGGATTTAGTCTTTCTCTAATTCTGGGGTATTTAATCTTTCTTTAATTCTGGGGGATTTAATCTATCTCTAATTGTGGGGGAATTAATTCTGGGGGATTTATTCTGGGGGACTTAATCTATCTCTAATTCTGGGGGATTTAATCTGGGGGATTTAATTCTGGGGGATTTAATCTATCTCTAATTCTGGGAGATTTAATCTATCTCTAATTCTGGGGTAATTAATCTTTCTCTAATTCTGGGGTAATTCATCTTTCTCTAATTGTGGGGGAATTCATCTTTCTCTAATTCTAGGGGATTTAATCTGTCTCTAATTCTGAGGGAATTAATCTATCTCTAATTTTGGGGGAATTAATTCTGGGGGATTTATTCTGGGGGATTTAATCTGGGGGATTTAATTCTGGAGGATTTCATCTATCTCTAATTCTGGGAGATTTAATCTATCTCTAATTTTGGGGAATTTATTCTTTCTCTAATTCTGGGTGATTTAATCTATCTCTACTTCTGGGTAATTTAATCTTTCTCTAATTCTAGGGTAGTCTTTCTCTAATTCTGGGAGATTTAATCTATCTCTAATTCTGGGGGATTTAATCGATCTCTAATTCTGGGGGATTTAATCTATCTCTAATTATGTGGGATTTAATCTTTCTCTAATTCTGGGGAATTTAATCTATCTGCAATTCTGGGGGATTTAATCTATCTCTAATTCTGGAGGATTTAATCTATCTCTAATTCTGGGGTAATTAATCTTTCTCTAATTGCAGGGGAATGAATCTATTTCTAATTCTGGGGGATTTAATCTATCTCTAATTCTGGGAGATTTAATCTATCTCTAATTCTGGGGGATTTAATCTATCTCTAATTCTGGGGGATTTAATCTATCTCTAATTCTGGGGGACTTAATCTATCTCTAATTCTGGGGGATTTAATCGATCTCTAATTCTGGGGGATTTAATCTTTCTCTAATTATGTGGGATTTAATCTTTCTCTAATTCTGGGGGATTTAATCTATCTCTAATTCTGGGGGATTTAATCTGTCTCTAATTCTGGGGGATTTAATCTATCTGTAATTCTGTGGGATTTAATCTATCTCTAGTTGCGGGGGAATGAATCTATCTCTAATTCTGGGGGATTTAATCTATCTCTAATTGTGGGGGAATTCATCTTTCTCTAATTCTAGGGGATTTAATCTGTCTCTAATTCTGAGGGAATTAATCTATCTCTAATTTTGGGGGAATTTATTCTGGGGGATTTATTCTGGGGGATTTAATCTATCTTGAATCTATCGATCTTGTATACAAAAAAAAAAAAAAAAAAAAAAAAAATCTCTAATTCTGGGGGATTTAATCTGGGGGATTTAATTCTGGAGGATTTAATCTATCTCTAATTTTGGGGGATTTAATCTATCTCTAATTTTGGGGGATTTAATCTATCTCTAATTGTGGGGGAATGAATCTATCTCTAATTCGGGGGCATTTAATCTATGTCTAATTGTGGGGGAATTAATCTTTCACTAATTCTGGGGATTTAATCTGTCTCTAATTCTGGAGGATTTAATATTTCTCTAATTCTGGGGGATTTCGTCTCTCTAATTCTGGGGGAATTCATCTATCTCTACTTCTGGGGAATTTAATCTTTCTCTAATTCTGGGGGGATTGAATCTTTCTCTAATTCTGGGGGCTTTAGTCTTTCTCCAATTCTGGGGGATTTAATCTTTGTGGGGGAATTAATTCTGGGGGATTTATTCTGGGGGATTTAATCTATCTCTAATTCTGGGGGATTTAATCTGGGGGATTTAATTCTGGGGGATTTAATATATCTCTAATTCTGGGAGATTTAATCTATCTCTAATTCTGGGGTAATTAATCTTTCTCTAATTATGTGGGATTTAATCTTTCTCTAATTCTGGGGGATTTAATCTAACTCTAATTCTGGGAGATTTAATCTATGTCTAATTCTGGGGGATTTAATCTGGGGGATTTAATTCTGGGGGATTTAATCTATCTCTAATTCTGGGGGATTTATTCTTTCTCTAATTCTGGGTGATTTAATCTATCTCTACTTCTGGGTAATTTAATCTTTCTCTAATTCTAGGGTAATCTTTCTCTAATTCTGGGAGATTTAATCTATCTCTAATTCTGGGGGATTTAATCTGGGGGATTTAATTCTGGGGGATTTAATCTATCTCTAATTCTGGGGGATTTAATCTTTCTCTAATTCTGGGTGATTTAATCTATCTCTCCTTCTGGGGAATTTAATCTTTCTCTAATTCTGGGGGGATTGAATCTTTCTATAATTCTGGGGGATTTAGTCTTTCTCTAATTCTGGGGGATTTAGTCTTTCTCTAATTCTGGGGTATTTAATCTTTCTTTAATTCTGGGGGATTTAATCTATCTCTAATTGTGGGGGAATTAATTCTGGGGGATTTATTCTGGGGGACTTAATCTATCTCTAATTCTGGGGGATTTAATCTGGGGGATTTAATTCTGGGGGATTTAATCTATCTCTAATTCTGGGAGATTTAATCTATCTCTAATTCTGGGGTAATTAATCTTTCTCTAATTCTGGGGTTATTCATCTTTCTCTAATTATGAGGGATTTAATCTTTCTATAATTCTGGGGGATTTAATCTATCTCTAATTCTGGGAGATTTAATCTTTCTCTAATTATGTGGGATTTAATCTATCTCTAATTCTGGGAGATTTAATCCATCTCTAATTCTGGGAGATTTAATCTATCTCTAATTATGTGGGATTGAATATTTCTCTAATTATGTGGGATTTAATCTTTCTCTAATTATGTGGGATTTAATCTATCTCTAATTATGTGGGATTTCATCTATCTCTAATTCTGGGGTAATTAATCTATCTCTAATTCTGGGGTAATTCATCTTTCTCTAATTATGTGGGATTTAATCTTTCTCTAATTCTGGGGGATTTAATCTATCTCTAATTCTGGGAGATTTAATCTTTCTCTAATTCTGTGGGATTTAATCTATCTCTAATTCTGGGAGATTTAATCTATCTCTAATTCTGGGGTAATTAATCTATCTCTAATTCTGGGGTAATTCATCTTTCTCTAATTATGTGGGATTTAATCTATCTCTAATTCTGGGGTAATTAATCTATCTCTAATTCTGGGGTAATTCATCTTTCTCTAATTATGTGGGATTTAATCTATCTCTAATTCTGGGGTAATTAATCTATCTCTAATTCTGGGGTAATTAATCTTTCTCTAATTATGTGGGATTTAATCTTTCTCTAATTCTGGGGGATTTAATCTATCTCTAATTCTGGGGGATTTCATCTATCTCTAATTCTGGGGTAATTAATCTATCTCTAATTCTGGGGTAATTAATCTATCTCTAATTCTGGGGTAATTCATTTTTCTCTAATAATGTGGGATTTAATCTTTCTCTAATTCTGGGGGATTTAATCTATCTCTAATTCTGGGAGATTTAATCTATCTCTAATTCTGGGGGATTTAATCGATCTCTAATTATGTGGGATTTAATCTTTCTCTAATTCTGGGGGATTTAATCTATCTGCAATTCTGGGGGATTTAATCTATCTCTAATTCTGGGGGATTTAATCTATCTCTAATTCTGGGGTAATGAATCTTTCTCTAATTGCGGGGGAATGAATCTATTTCTAATTCTGGGGGATTTAATCTATCTCTAATTCTGGGAGATTTAATCTATCTCTAATTCTGGGAGATTTAATCTATCTCTAATTCTGGGGTAATTAATCTTTCTCCAATTATGTGGGATTTAATCTTTCTCTAATTCTGGGGGATTTAATCTATCTCTAATTCTGGGGGATTTAATATGTCTCTAATTCTGGGGGATTTAATCTATCTGTAATTCTGGGGGATTTAATCTATCTCTAGTTGCGGGGGAATGAATCTATCTCTCATTCTGGGGGATTTAATCTATCTCTAATTGTGGGGGAATTCATCTTTCTCTAATTCTAGGGGATTTAATCTGTCTCTAATTCTGAGGGAATTAATCTATCTCTAATTTTGGGGGAATTAATTCTGGGGGATTTATTCTGGGGGATTTAATCTATCTCTAATTCTGGGGGATTTAATCTGGGGGATTTAATTCTGGAGGATTTAATCTATCTCTAATTCTGGGAGATTTAATCTATCTCTAATTTTGTGGGATTTAATCTATCTCTAATTTTGGGGGATTTAATCTATCTCTAATTGTGGGGGAATTAATCTATCTCTAATTGGGGGGGATTTAATCTATGTCTAATTGTGGGGGAATTAATCTTTCACTAATTCTGGGGATTTAATCTGTCTCTAATTCTGGAGGATTTAATCTACCTCTAATACTGGGGTAATCTTTCTCTAATTATGTGGAATTTAATCTTTCTCTAATTCTGGGGGATTTAATATTTCTCTAATTCTGGGTGATTTCATCTATCTCTACTTCTGGGGAATTTAATCTTTCTCTAATTCTGGGGGGATTGAATCTTTCTCTAATTCTGGGGGATTTCATCTTTCTCTAATTCTGGGGGATTTCATCTATCTCTACTTCTGGGGAATTTAATCTTTCTCTAATTCTGGGGGGATTGAATCTTTCTCTAATTCTGGGGGCTTTAGTCTTTCTCTAATTCTGGGGGATTTAATCTTTCTTTAATTCTGGGGGATTTAATATATCTATAATTGTGGGGGAATTAATTCTGGGGGATTTATTCTGGGGGATTTAATCTATCTCTAATTCTGGGGGATTTAATCTGGGGGATTTAATTCTGGGGGATTTAATATATCTCTAATTCTGGGAGATTTAATCTATCTCTAATTCTGGGGTAATTAATCTTTCTCTAATTATGTGGGATTTAATCTTTCTCTAATTCTGGGGGATTTAATCTAACTCTAATTCTGGGAGATTTAATCTATGTCTAATTCTGGGGGATTTAATCTGGGGGATTTAATTCTGGGGGATTTGATCTATCTCTAATTCTGGGGGATTTATTCTTTCTCTAATTCTGGGTGATTTAATCTATCTCTACTTCTGGGTAATTTAATCTTTCTCTAATTCTGGGGTAATCTTTCTCTAATTCTGGGAGATTTAATCTATCTCGAATTCTGGGGGATTTAATTCTGGGGGATTTAATTCTGGGGGATTTAATCTATCTCTAATTCTGGGGGATTTAATCTTTCTCTAATTCTGGGTGATTTAATCTATCTCTCCTTCTGGGGAATTTAATCTTCTCTAATTCTGGGGGGATTGAATCTTTCTCTAATTCTGGGGTATTTAATCTTTCTTTAATTCTGGGGGATTTAATCTATCTCTAATTCTGGGAGATTTAATCTATCTCTAATTCTGGGAGATTTAATCTATCTCTAATTATGTGGGATTGAATATTTCTCTAATTATGTGGGATTTAATCTTTCTCTAATTATGTGGGATTTAATCTATCTCTAATTATGTGGGATTTCATCTATCTCTAATTCTGGGGGATTTAATCTATCTCTAATTCTGGGAGATTTAATCTATCTCTAATTCTGGGGTAATTAATCTATCTCTAATTCTGGGGTAATTCATCTTTCTCTAATTATGTGGGATTTAATCTTTCTCTAATTCTGGGGGATTTAATCTATCTCTACTTCTGGGAGATTTAATCTTTCTCTAATTCTGTGGGATTTAATCTATCTCTAATTCTGGGAGATTTAATCTATCTCTAATTCTGGGGTAATTCATCTTTCTCTAATTATGTGGGATTTAATCTATCTCTAATTCTGGGGTAATTAATCTATCTCTAATTCTGGGGTAATTCATCTTTCTCTAATTATGTGGGATTTAATCTTTCTCTAATTCTGGGGGATTTAATCTATCTCTAATTCTGGGGGATTTCATCTATCTCTAATTCTGGGGTAATTAATCTATCTCTAATTCTGGGGTAATTCATCTTTCTCTAATTATGTGGAATTTAATCTTTCTCTAATTCTGGGGGATTTAATCTATCTATAATTCTGGGAGATTTAATCTATCTCTAATTCTGGGGGATTTAATCTATCTCTAATTCTGGGGGATTTAATCTTTCTCTAATTCTGGGGGATTTAATCTATCTGCAATTCTGGGGGATTTAATCTATCTCTAATTCTGGGGGATTTAATCTATCTCTAATTCTGGGGTAATTAATCTTTCTCTAATTGCGGGGTAATGAATCTATTTCTAATTCTGGGGGATTTAATCTATCTCTAATTCTGGGAGATTACATCTATCTCTAATTCTGGGGGATTTAATCTATCTCTAATTCTGGGGTAATTAATCTTTCTCTAATTATGTGGGATTTAATCTTTCTCTAATTCTGAGGGATTTAATCTATCTCTAATTCTGGGGGATTTAATCTATCTCTAATTCTGGGGGATTTAATCTATCTGTAATTCTGGGGGATTTAATCTATCTCTAGTTGCGGGGGAATGAATCTATCTCTAATTGTGGGGGATTTAATCTATCTCTAATTGTGGGGGAATTCATCTTTCTCTAATTCTAGGGGATTTAATCTGTCTCTAATTCTGAGGGAATTAATCTATCTCTAATTCTGGGGGATTTCATCTGTCTCTAATTCTGAGGGAATTCATCTATCTCTAATTCTGGGGGATTTAATCTATCTCTAATTGGGGGGGGGGGGAATGAATCTATCTCTAATTCTGGGGGATTTAATCGATCTCTAATGCTGGGGAATTTAATCTATCTCTAATTCTGCGGGAATTGATCTATCTCTAATTCTGGGGGATTTAATCTATCTCTAATTGTGGGGGAATTAATCTATCTCTAATTATGGGGGATTTAATCTATCTCTAATTGTGGGGGAATTAATCTATCTCTAATTATGGGGGATTTAATCTATCTCCAATTCTGGGGTACAGTAATTAATCTTTCTCCAATTATGTGGGATTTAATCTATCTCTAATTCTGGGGTAATTAATCTATCTCTAATTCTGGGGTAATTAATCTATCTCTAATTCTGGGGTAATTAATCTATCTCTAATTCTGGGGTAATGAATCTCTCTCTATTTCTGAGCGAATTGATCAATCTGTATTTCTGAGAAAATTAATCGATCTTTAATTCTGAAGGAATTAATCAATCCGTATTTCTGAATGAATTATCTTTTTTTTGTTGGTTTATTGAGACAATGATCACATAAGCCGGAGTTATGCTTCTACGAAGATGCACGTAAGCGTCTCTGCATAGCTATGCAGAGAAGGGGTTTATGGGTAACCGTAGCCCGCATAGGCTCGCCGAGGGGTCGATGCGCACCCCTCCAAAATCTCAACAATGCGTCGCACGTAGCTGTGGTCATGTGCGTCAAACAAACGCTGATTGGTTGAGCAGGGAAGTATATCTGGTAGCATTGAGGGTTGGGCCCAGACCCAAATCCGGAACTAAAACAAAGAACCAAAACATTCAAACAGAATGTTTACACTTTTACCGGAGGTGGAAACGGGTTTCCATTTCTGGGTGCTTCTCCATTTTCTGTACATTCTTTAGTTTTAGTAAATGTGACACTGCCCCGTACTGCACGCGTTAACGTTACATGCAAGTAAGTTGGCAAACACCCATGCGGACGTCTGCGGGCGACACCCGTGCATGTTTGCAGAAGCATAAATCAGCCTTTACACCTAACATACCTTGCCAGAGTGTGTGGGTAATGCATGTAGATCGTTGCTTTTCATTTGGTCTTTATCAACAAGTCCTACAAAGGAATTAAACATGAACGATCAATTAATATTGGAACATTCAATCAGCCTTTTTCCTTTTTTGAGCTCGACCAAACGTTACAACGAGCTCAAAGTTTTGTTTGAAGACCAGCAGCTCCCTGAATGGTGCAACAAGACAGGTGTGTACAACAGTCACTGGCACAAAGGATGATTCTTATTGTCAGAAGGTCAAGAAAGAGGGACTCCTTAATGTAATAATAATGAATGCAAATTAAAATGTAGCTAGCAAATTGTGAAAGAAACGGATTTAAGTTTGTTTTTACAAAGGACGTTGCCATGAGATAATCACAAACAAGGGAATTTGAATGGAGAAATCACTTGATAACATATTGCTTGTGCTATGTTGCTATTGTTACATATTTATGTGAATGTATGTGAATTACCATTCAGGTCTTTGCTTATCCATGTGTAATAGATTAAGGGTTGTTGTGGTTGGAGGGTCAGGAGCCCTTCTGAAAAGTGTCCGGAAACGGAAGAGGAAAAGACACGAGGAAGAAAAGCGACGATTCTTCTTCCTCGCCCCGCTCCGACGAAAGGTGGGATCGACCTTGCGCTGCGTGGAAAAGCGGCGTTCCGAAGCCCGTCTGGCGAGAGGAGTTACCGGGACGTGTACCTACCCGGTGGAGACGTCAAGTTGACGTGGGGCCGTGCATCGACCCCGCGTCTGGCACCGTTCGCGGCACCGTCTAAACAGACGCGTACGGGTCGCACGTTGGGGCCTAACACGCCTTGCAAGCGGCGTGGGGCTTTTGGCTTGCTTTACCGTACCCGCTTCGCGTGGCCACGAGGGGCTGCAGCCGCGGTGCCTGGTACGATACCTGCCCGGTGGAAACACGTCCACCCAGGGTTCGTTCAACCGCCCGAGTGCGGCGACGCCGACCAGCATCTCGGTCAGGAGGGGCCCAGAGACATTGTGAGGCGCAGAGACCAAAAGGGGGTCGTGAGTACAGAAGTAGACACACATATATAAGATGGCCATCTTAATCATATAGGGAATTGATTGTGGATTGGGAATTGTTGATGGTTGTTTGTTGTTGATTGCTCGGGGAATATCCGTGATTGTATCATTGAAATCGTATGATATCCTTACCCTGGAAATATATCATTGCACATCAGTTTCTCTTGGGTGGAATTCATAGGGATTGCGTTGCGAAAGCGCATATATATAATACTACTTTCTGGCGAAGGTCCTCTCACGGTCCAGGGGTCACCGAGACCAGGTAGTCACCGAGGGGACCACGTAACAGAATTGGGGGCTCGTCCGGGATCTAAAAGTGTATTTGTATAAAATAATAAAATAATATTTTTATTAATTAAAATTTATTAATTAAGTATTAATTGGTAAATTTTTGGGAAATTGGGGTAAAGTCTTGGGTGAAGGTTAACAGGTGTTAACGATAGTCACCATGGCGTTTGTGGCACAGAACTTTGCAGTAGCACCGAGTGAGGCACAGTTCCGAGCGTTACTAAAGTCGGACCTCTTGAAATTGGCCAAACATTTTAACGTGGAGGTCCGAACTAATTTGAGGAAGGCAGAGTTGCAGGCCACGGTGATACAATCTATGGTGGGATTAGGAACATGGGACGAGTTAGCCTGGGAGTGGCTACCCGAAGAACCAGAAGACGTTGAGCTCCGGAAACTGGAGTTGCAATGACGGAGCCAGGAACGGATCAAAGAAGAAGAAAGGAAAGCAGAAAAGGAAAGAGCAGAAGAAGAAAGGAAAGCAGAAGAGAGGAGAGAAGAGAAACAAGCAGAGGAAAGGAGAGTGGAACGAGAACTCCAGGAAAGGTTAAAAGAAGAAGAAAGGAAAGCAGAAGAGAGGAGAGAAGAGAAACAAGCAGAGGAAAGGAGAGTGGAACGAGAACTCCAGGAAAGGTTAGCAGAAGAAGAAAGGAAAGCAGAAAAGGAAAGAGCAGAAGAAGAAAGGAAAGCAGAAAAGGAAAGATCAGAAGAGGAAAGGAAAGCAGAAGAGAGGAGAGAAGAGAAGCAAGCAGAGGAAAGGAGAGTGGAACGAGAACTCTAGGAAAGGTTAAAAGAAGAAGAAAGGAAAGCAGAAGCGAGGAGAGAAGAGAAACAAGCAGAGGAAAGGAGAGTGGAACGAGAACTCCAGGAAAGGTTAGAAGGGAGAAAAGCAGAGGAGAGGAGAGCTGCAAGGGACCTCGAAGCAGAGGAGAGAAAAGCGGAAAGGGAATTAAAGGAACGTGACATGGAGCTTCAGCAAGAAATCAAATTCAAGGAGCTGGAGTTAATGAGAGAACGGGGAGAGGCACCACCCTTGCTGACGGGGTCGACACCTAACCAGAAAACCTGGGATGTGGGCAGACATGTGAGGCTGGTTCCACCGTTCAGTGAAAAGGAAGTCGCGAAATTTTTTCCACACTTTGAGAAAGTGGCTCGACAATTAAACTGGCCGGAGGAGGCCTGGACCATACTCGTGCAAAGTGTGCTGGTGGGGAAAGCTCAGGAAATTTATTCGGCGCTACCAATGGACCAATGTGCAGATTATGAGGTACTGAAGAAGCACATCCTCAAAGCCTATGAGTTGGTTCCGGAAGCTTACAGGCAAAAATTCAGGAATGCCAGGAAGAGGGAGAGTGAGACCCATGTGGAGTTTGCCAGAGTGAAAGAAAACATGTTTGATCGGTGGTGTGAGTCAAAAGGAGTCGGGAAAGACTTCGAAACATTGCGGGACTTGATCCTGGTGGAGGAATTCCAGCAGTGTGTCCACGAGGACATCAAAGTGTACCTGCAGGAAAAGAAAGTACCAAAGTTGTGGGACGCAGCCACCATGGCAGATGATTATGCCTTAACCCACCGAATAGGGGTCCACAAACCTAACTCCTCGCCTAGACTTCAGCAGGGGAGTTATGGAACACCCGGTGCGGAGAACGACCTTACATGGCGGCGGCCTCGAGACGATTATGGGGACAACTATGATACCCCACCTGTTCGAAATCAGAGGGATGCGGGCCCAAGACAAACTTATAGTTCGGGGGGCCCGAGGCAGACCACGAGTTTTTCCTCCGGGCCTACTTGCGCTTTTTGCAAGAAACCTGGACACTTGATGTCCAGTTGTTACCGCATGAAAAGGGAAGACCCAGAGCGGAGTCCGACTATTACGACTCCAAATGCAATGGCCATTGTGAGAAATCGCCATCAAAAGGGTTACCAACCATTTATTTCAGAGGGGTTTGTGTCACGGGATGGAGCCTCGACTAACCGGAAACCGGTTAGGATATTGAGGGACACAGGGGCACATCAATCTTTAATGCTTGAAGGCATTCTGCCATGGTCCGAGGAGACGGCAACGGGGGATAGTGTTCGTTTACAGGGGATCGGGGGCGGTGTTAGTGCTCCCCTTCATGTCATCCATTTGGAGTCCGATTTGGTGTCAGGACCGGTCACCGTCGGTTTACAAGCCACGCTTCCTGTAGAGGGTGTATCTGTGGTTATCGGGAATGATTTGGCCGGTGGTCAAGTTTATGGTAACCTGAGGGTTGGTAAAGAGCCCAGCAGGGAAAATGACACCACACCAGCTCGGGATGGCGACAAAAGTGCCAAGTTATTTGTAGGGGGACTGAACTTCAAAACAGAGGAAGAAGTTCTGACCTCTGTCTTCAACAGATATGGGCCGCTGGTGGAAGTGCGGTTGGTAAGAGACTGGGAAACGCAACAGTCAAGAGGGTTCGGCTTTGTCACGTTTGCCAGCACAAAAGACGCCAGAGAGGCAGAGAAGAATTGGAATGGCAAGGATTTGGAGGGTCGGACCATAACAGTAGGGAAGGCATTTCGTAGGCGTCGAGAGGTCTACAGGAGAGGACAACTGGGCGGTAGTTTTGGTGGTGGCCGCAATCAATATTATTATGGAGGCTCCCTGAGTTACGGCCGCTCCCGAAGGAAGGATTGGCAAAGTAGTGGCCGAGAAGGAGACCGCTATTCATGGGACTACAGGGACAAGTGGTCCCACCCTAATTATTAGGGAAGTTCTGAGAAGTGGAAGCACTGAATGCGGCGGAGCCGCCGAGCCAAGATTCCTACACGGATTAACCGTGAACGCCGTTCCTAAAGGCGTCCATGTAGTGAACTCTCATGCACGGACTAACCGTGAACTCCACGTTCCTCAAGGCGCCCATGTAGAGAACTTTCCTGCACGGACTAACCGTGAACTCCACGTTCCTAAAGGCATCCATGTAGTGAATACTCGGCTTGGCCTCCCGGAAAAAGTGCTATCGAGTTGCTTAACTTTGGATCTTTGATCAACCCCTTAACCTTCATTCACAAGAAACTGACGGTCAAAGTCAGAGGGTCATGAGATGGAGTTTGATTTGGCAGGGACAATGTCGTTGCTGGTGCTTAGTCCAGAGGGAGTAATCTGGAGGGGTTGTGGTGAAATTTTGGTTGCTTTATTTTTAAGTGATAACTGTGCCCGGGGGGAACTGATAATGTGGGGGGGTTGAGTTATCTGGTTTGTTTCTCCAAATTGGCCGGCAAAGAAAGTTTTCGCTGGGGTCAAACTTTCTTTCTTGAAGGGGGGGAGTGTTACATATTTATGTGAATGTATGTGAATTACCATTCAGGTCTTTGCTTATCCATGTGTAATAGATTAAGGGTTGTTGTGGTTGGAGGGTCAGGAGCCCTTCTGAAAAGTGTCCGGAAACGGAAGAGGAAAAGACACGAGGAAGAAAAGCGACGATTCTTCTTCCCCGCCCCGCTCCGACGAAAGGTGGGATCGACCTTGCGCTGCGTGGAAAAGCGGCGTTCCGAAGCCCGTCTGGCGAGAGGAGTTACCGGGACGTGTACCTACCCGGTGGAGACGTCAAGTTGACGTGGGGCCGTGCATCGACCCCGCGTCTGGCACCGTTCGCGGCACCGTCTAAACAGACGCGTACGGGTCGCACGTTGGGGCCTAACACGCCTTGCAAGCGGCGTGGGGCTTTTGGCTTGCTTTACCGTACCCGCTTCGCGTGGCCACGAGGGGCTGCAGCCGCGGTGCCTGGTACGATACCTGCCCGGTGGAAACACGTCCACCCGGGGTTCGTTCAACCGCCCGAGTGCGGCGACGCCGACCAGCATCTCGGTCAGGAGGGGCCCAGAGACATTGTGAGGGGCAGAGACCAAAAGGGGGTCGTGAGTACAGAAGTGGACACACATATATAAGATGGCCATCTTAATCATATAGGGAATTGATTGTGGATTGGGAATTGTTGATGGTTGTTTGTTGTTGATTGCTCGGGGAATATCCGTGATTGTATCATTGAAATCGTATGATATCCTTACCCTGGAAATATATCATTGCACATCAGTTTCTCTTGGGTGGAATTCATAGGGATTGCATTGCGAAAGCGCATATATATAATACTACTTTCTGGCGAAGGTCCTCTCACGGTCCGGGGGTCACCGAGACCAGGTAGTCACCGAGGGGACCACGTAACACTATGAAAAAAGGAGGTGTTAGTGCATGAGTGGTGTGTGACGACATGGTGTGTATATTACATCACTTTGCAGGAATATGAAAAAAACAAACTCAAAAAAGGATGTTTTAGTGCATGAGTGGTGTGCGACGACATGGTGTATATATTACATCACCTTGAGAGAATACTAAAAAAAAAACTCAAAAACGAAGTGTTAGTGCATGAATGGTGTGCGACAACATGTTGTATATATTACATCACCTTGCGGGAATACCAAAAAAAAAAATCTCAAAAAAGAAAGTGTTAGTGCATGAGTGGTGTGGTGTGCAGTAACACTGTGTGTGCATTACATCACCTTGCGGAAATACTTTTAAAAAACAAGAGAAAAATGACCACAGTGTGATCACCAGCTGCGACGTGTAGAATCATGAGGATATCCGTTGCAATATGCGCTACCAAATTCGACCAGTCATTAAATTATACGCATGCACCAGCGTCTTTTTGTCTTTCAGTTCTGGTCTTGTCCTTTGTTTTGCGACACATCATGCTTCATTAACTGATTACATATAATGTATGGACGTGAATGTTATTTCTGTTAATGTTAATCTTAATTCATTAATGTTATTTATTAATGTTAATTCTGGGTGGCAGAGGGATAATTTGAAACGGGCTTGGTCGGTAGGGGAAGTCCGAGTGTATGCGCATGCGCTTTTCAAAAAGGCACCCCAACAACAAGAACAACAACGCGGTCCTCTCATAGAGATGCTCGTCGCAGCTAAAAACTCAAAAAAGGAAGTGTTAGGACAGGAGTGGTGTGCGACGACATGTTGTGTATATTACATCGCCTTGTGGGAATACTTCCGCTCTAGCAGGGAACATGGCCTTAAAATGCATGTTGTTGTTGTTGTGTTGTGGGAATACTTGAAAAAAAAAAATTCTAGAGTGTACATAATCATTAGCTCATAGAAGAGAAGCATCACGACAAACGTCTTTTATAAGTTCCGAAATATATTACAACAAATTATCATGTAGAGCTGTAGGAATTGAACGTGAAAGATTAAAAAGGGTCTCCTTACTCCTGTTCGGTATCATCTCCATCGCTCCATATGGAGGAGCCAGGATTCCTGCCAAGTATTGTCGATATTTCTGCAAACATGATGCAAGAACACAAATGAATGTGGTTTCTTAAGCAGACAAAGTGCTATACGATTCCAATGTAATGATTTGTTTTGAAGTATTCTTTCTTCTACATTATGTAGTCCATATAAATAGGGCTACGGAGTGTGGGATCTGCCTTAAGTGGACCCATAAATGGGAAGGAGTCAGATATTGATGAGCTGGCAGGGCATGACCAAGGTGGGATCAAAGGACAGGAAGTTTGTTTTACAAGTGGAAATACCAACTGGTTTTCTACAAAGCCCTGTGAAAGTTTGGTGTCTCCATCTGCAATTATTGCCATAGACCTGTTGGGTGGCCTGCTTGCCAGTCCTGCCTTTTCCCATTGGGTAGTTTGGACCAAAAAGTGGATGCACGTCTAACCCAGGTTTCCACCAAAAGGTAGATGTACGTTTAACCCAGGTTTATACCAAAAGGTGGATGCACGTTTAACCCAGGATTATACCAAAAGGTGGATGCACGTTTCACCCAGGATTATACCAACAGGTGGATGCACATTTAAACCAGTATTATACCAAAAGGTGGATGCACGTTTAATCCAGGATTATACCAAAAGGTGGATGCACATTTAAACCAGGATTATACCAAAAGGTGGATGCACGTTTAACCCAGGTTTCCACCAAAAGGTAGATGCACGTCTAACCCAGGTTTCCACCAAAAGGTAGATGCACGTCTAACCCAGGTTTCCACCATAAGGTGGATGCACGTTTAAACCCAGGTTTATACCAAAAGGTGGATGCACATTTAACCCAGGTTTCCACCATAAGGTGGATGCACGTTTAAACCCAGGTTTATACCAAAAGGTGGATGCAAATTTAACCCAGGATTATACCAAAAGGTGGATGCACATTTAACCCAGATTTGGACAAAAATGTGGATGCACGTCTAACCCAGGTTTCCACCAAAAGGTGGATGCACGTTTAACCCAGGCTTATACCAAAAGATGGATGCACATTTAACCCAGGTTTCCACCAAAAGGTGGATGCACATTTACCGCAGGATTATACCAAAAGGTGGATGCACATTTAACCCAGGATTACACCAAAAGGTGGATGCACATTTAACCCAGGATTATACCAAAAGGTGGATGCACATTTAACCCAGGATTATACCAAAAGGTGGATGCACGTTTAACCCAGGATTATACCAAAAGGTGGATGCACGTTTAACCCAGGATTATACCAAAAGGTGGATGAACATTTAACCCAGGATTATACCAAAAGGTGGATGCACATTTAACCCAGGATTATACCAAAAGGTGGATGCACATTTAACCCAGGTTTCCACCAAAAGGAGGATGCGCATTTAACCCAGGATTATACCATAAGGTGGATGCACATTTAACCCAGGATTATACCAAAAGGTGGATGCACATTTAACCCAGGATTATACCAAAACGTGGATGCACATTTAACCCAGGTTTCCACAAAAAGGAGGATGCGCATTTAACCCAGGATTATACCAAAAGGTGGATGCACGTTTAACCCAGGATTATACCAAAAGGTGGATGCACATTTACCCCAGGATTATACCAAAAGGTGGATGCACATTTAACCCAGGATTATACCAAAAGGTGGATGCACATTTAACCCAGGATTATACCAAAAGGTGGATGCACATTTAACCCAGGATTTTACCAAAAGGTAGATGCACATTTAACCCAGGATTTTACCAAAAGGTGGATGCACATTTAACCCAGGATTATACCAAAAGGTGGATGCACGTTTAACCCAGGATTATACCAAAAGGTGGATGCACATTTAACCCAGGATTATACCAAAAGGTGGATGCACATTTAACCCAGGATTATACCAAAAGGTGGATGCACATTTAACCCAGGATTATACCAAAAGGTGGATGCACATTTAACCCAGGATTTTACCAAAAGGTAGATGCACATTTAACCCAGGATTATACCAAAAGGTGGATGAACATTTATCCCAGGATTATACCAAAAGGTGGATGCACATTTAACCCAGGATGATACCATAAGGTGGATGCACATTTAACCAAGGTTTCCACCAAAAGGAGGATGCGCATTTAACCCAGGATTATACCAAAAGGAGGATGCACATTTAACCCAGGATTATACCATAAGGTGGATGCACATTTAACCCAGGTTTCCACCAAAAGGAGGATGCGCATTTAACCCAGGATTATACCAAAAGGAGGATGCGCATTTAAACCAGGATTATACCAAAAGGTGGATGCACATTTACCCCAGGATTATACCAAAAGGTGGATGCACATTTAACCCAGGATTATACCAAAATGTGGATGCACATTTAACCCAGGTTTGGACCAAAATGTGGATGCACATTTAACCCAGGATTATACCAAAAGATGGATGCACATTTACCCCAGGATTATACCAAAAGGTGGATGCACATTTAACCCAGGATTATACCAAAAGGTGGATGCACATTTAACCCAGGATTATACCAAAAGGAGGATGCGCATTTAAACCAGGATTATACCAAAAGGTGGATGCACATTTACCCCAGGATTATACCAAAAGGTGGATGCACATTTACCCCAGGATTATACCAATAGGTGGATGCACATTTATCCCAGGATTATACCAAAATGTGGATACACATTTAACCCAGGTTTGGACCAAAATGTGGATGCACATTTAACCCAGGATTATACCAAAAGATGGATGCACATTTACCCCAGGATTATACCAAAAGGTGGTGCACATTTAACCCAGGATTATACCAAAATGTGGATACACATTTAACCCAGGATTATACCAAAAGATGGATGCACATTTAACCCAGGATTATACCAAAAGATGGATGCACATTTACCCCAGGATTATACCAAAAGGTGGATGCACATTTAAACCAGGATTATACCAAAATGTGGATACACATTTAACCCAGGATTATACCAAAAGGTGGATGCACGTTTAACCCAGGATTATACCAAAAGGTGGATGCACATTTACCCCAGGATTATACCAAAAGGTGGATGCACATTTAAACCAGGATTATACCAAAAGGTGGATGCACATTTAACCCAGGTTTGGACCAAAATGTGGATGCACGTTTAACCCAGGATTATACCAAAAGGTGGATGCACATTTAACCCAGGATTATACCAAAAGGTGGATGCACGTTTAACCCAGGTTTGGACCAAAATGTGGATGCACGTTTAACCCAGGTTTCTACCATAAGGTGGATGCACGTCTAACCCAGGCATTACCTTCGTGATGTACTTGTGAGTATCCTACGAAGTATAAGCCTCCCATCACAATGCTTATGCATTTGGTTAAGAAAGAGGATTTGTCATCACAGATAGAGGGACAGACAGACAGACAACAAATTGCATATTTTAGTATGATCACAATCTGGTCACTATGTTTGACTTGTACTTCTATCACTGCCATTTTGCTGCTCTCTCTGAAACATTCTATTGAAGACAAGGGCACCAAAACACGATTTTAATATTTACTGTTGAGAAAAATTCCAGGGGCATAGAAAAGGCCCCTTCATATATGGTGTGCGCCATGTGGCAAAGTATAGAAAAGGCCCCTTCATATATGGTGTGGGCCATGTGGCAAAGTATAGAAAAGGCCCCTTCATATATGGTGTGGGCCATGTGGCAAAGTATAGAAAAGGCCCCTTCATATATGGTGTGGGCCATGTGGCAAAGTATAGAAAAGGCCCCTTCATATATGGTGTGGGCCATGTGGCAAAGTATAGAAAAGGCCCCTTCATATATGGTGTGTGCCAAGTGGCAAAGTATAGAAAAGGCCCCTTCATATATGTGGTGTGCCATGTGAGAAAGTATAGAAAAGGCCCCTTCATATATGGTGTGTGCCATTGGGCAAAGTATAGAAAAGGCCCCTTCATATATGTTGTGTGCCAAGTGGCAAAGTATAGAAAAGGCCCATTCATATATGGTGTGTGCCATGTGGCAAAGTATAGAAAAGGCCCCTTCATATATGGTGTGCGCCATGTGGCAAAGTATAGAAAAGGCCCCTTCATATATGGTGTGTGCCATGTGGCAAAGTATAGAAAAGGCCCCTTCATATATGGTGTGTGCCATGTGGCAAAGTATAGAAAAGGCCCCTTCATATATGGTGTGTGCCATGTGGCAAAGTATAGAAAAGGCCCCTTCATATATGGTGTGTGCCATGTGGCAAAGTATAGAAAAGGCCCTTTCATATATGGTGTGTGCCATGTGGCAAAGTATAGAAAAGGCCCCTTCATATATGGTGTGTGCCATGTGGCAAAGTATAGAAAAGGCCCCTTCATATGTGGTGTGTGCCATGTGGCAAAGTATAGAAAAGGCCCCTTCATATATGGTGTGTGCCATGTGGCAAAGTATAGAAAAGGCCCCTTCATATATGGTGTGTGCCATGTGGCAAAGTATAGAAAAGGCCCCTTCATATATGGTGTGTGCCATGTGGCAAAGTATAGAAAAGGCCCCTTCATATATGGTGTGTGCCATGTGGCAGAGTATAGAAAAGGCCCCTTCATATATGGTGTGTGTGCCATGTGGCAAAGTATAGAAAAGAAGGGATATTCAAAAACAATATCGTGTGGATGCCGAAACTACCCTGGTGTTCTTCGGAGTGTGGAAGTCGATTTTGGACTTCCATCGAGTAGCTAAAAGTAATCTAGGTGGAGGAGAGTTATCTCCGGCACCTTGAGTTAAACTGGGGTCCGGTTCCCAGTGGTCTCTTTCCAAAAGCAATAATTTAAATTAAAGACATCTTCTGAATTGTCAACATAGTTAACATAACACGCACCTCCTCATGATAGTCTTTTCTCACTGATTGTTTACAACATAACGGACACCAGTTATTATATCTTACAAAGTAAAAGGCGTCGACCCGTCGTGGGAATGATTCTGTTCGTTGACCGCAAATTTGCATGAGGACAAATGCTTATCGACCTTCAAGTTCGAAGTCATTGTTCTGTTTGTCTTGGAACGAAATATGAGCTTAAGGGATTTGAAGACACAGCTTGTGGCCGTTGGTGCCAGGCCAGTCAGAGTTGTCTGTGTAATGAATAGACATCGACATATCTCTTCATTTGCAGTGATGTGGAAATACCAATTTGAAGGAACGCTTTTTGTCTTACAAAACAGATTTCTTCTGGCACCCTTGCTTTCTGAATACCATCATGTTCCATGATTGACCTTTTGTTAAAAGATTGTCCAGCTCAGCCAGGAGTCTGCACAATCAATGTTCTCCGAGAACTTGTCCGCTCCTCTTCGTTCCTCCCTCCCCACTCACTCCACACTCGACCAATCCCACTGCTCTCTCCCTCCCACTCCATATTCTACCAATCCCACTGCTCTCTCCCTCCCACTCCATATTCTACCAATCCCACTGCTCTCTCCCTTCCACTCCATACTTCACTCGACCAATCCCACTGCTCTCTCCCTCCCACTCCATATTCTACCAATCCCACTGCTCTCTCCCTCCCACTCCATATTCTACCAATCCCACTGCTCTCTCCCTCCCACTCCATATTCTACCAATCCCACTGCTCTCTCCCTCCCACTCCATACTTCACTCGACCAATCCCACTGCTCTCTCCCTCCCACTCCATATTCTACCAATCCAACTGCTCTCTCCCTCCCACTCCATATTCTACCAATCCCACTGCTCTCTCCCTTCCACTCCATATTTCACTCGACCAATCCCACTGCTCTCTCCCTCCCACTCCATATTCGACCAATCCCACTGCTCTCTCCCTTCCACTCCATACTTCACTCGACCAATCCCACTGCTCTCTCCCTCCCACTCCATATTCTACCAATCCCACTGCTCTCTCCCTTCCACTCCATACTTTACTCGACCAATCCCACTGCTCTCTCCTTCCCACTCCATATTCGATCAATCCCACTGCTCTCTCCCTTCCACTCCATACGTCACTCGACCAATCCCACTGCTCTCTCCCTCCCACTCCATATTCGACCAATCCCACTGCTCTCTCCATTCCACTCCACACTCGACCAATCCCACTGCTCTCTCCCTCCCACTCCATATTCGATCAATCCCACTGCTCTCTCCCTTCCACTCCATACGTCACTCGACCAATCCCACTGCTCTCTCCCTCCCACTCCATATTCGACCAATCCCACTGCTCTCTCCATTCCACTCCACACTCGACCAATCCCACTGCTCTCTCCCTCCCGCTCCATATTCGACCAATCCCACTGCTCTCTCCCTCCCGCTCCATATTCGACCAATCCCACTGCTCTCTCCCTCCCACTCCATATTCTACCAATCCCACTGCTCTCTCCCTTCCACTCCATACTTCACTCGACCAATCCCACTGCTCTCTCCCTCCCACTCCATATTCTTCCAATCCCACTGCTCTCTCCCTCCCACTCCATATTCTACCAATCCCACTGCTCTCTCCCTCCCACTCCATACAGGGAGACTGAGCTGTCGCCCGCAGACAGGGAGACTGAGCGGGACAGGGAGACTGAGCGGGACAGGGAGACTGAGCGGGACAGGGAGACTGAGCGGGACAGGGAGACTGAGCGGGACAGGGAGACTGAGCGGGACAGGGAGACTGAGCGGGACAGGGAGACTGAGCGGGACAGGGAGACTGAGCGGGACAGGGAGACTGAGCGGGACAGGGAGACGGAGCGGGACAGGGAGACGGGGCGGCACAGGGAGACGGAGCTTTTTCACGTGTACTTACTTGTACACGGGTACTTACTTTTTCACGTGACTAATTTTGGGAATGCTCCTCACCGTGAATGGAACATCCATCTTTGGGAATGCTCCTCACCATGAATTGAACATCCATCTTTGGGAATGCTCCTCACGGTGAATGGAACATCCATCTTTGGGAATAAACCAATAAACCAACAAAGCTCGGTCAGGGACTGTCGCCCGCACCTTTGGAGGCAGGATATAGTGCATTATTAATTTATGATATTGAAGGAGCTGGGGCTCCCACGTCGATCGGAAGAATGGACGCGACAAAAAGCTAGAATTAATCCGAGTTGCTTTAATGAAATCAAACACTCAGGCACTCTGAAAACCCGTTTATCGGTCAGCAATATATATCTATTATCCCAGGGGGTTTGCCCAGGCCCGGCGCCAGGGGGCGTGGCCCAGCGTCCTGGCTGCGGCCTGGCAAGTTGAGGGCGAGCCTGCCCGGGCGTCCCGACCGAGGCCTGGCAAGTTGAGCGCGGGCCTGCCCGGGCGTCCTGGACGAGCCCGGCATGGTGATCGCTCCGCGTCCTTGATAGGTGCAAGGCGATTGTGAAAACCCAGCGGCAGCCGCTACACACGTCCCCCCAGAATCGACTTGCACCGGCAGGGTCAATTTGAGGGGGGTCCTGATGACCCGGCCGAAGCGACCCCTGGCGGGTCGTGGGAGGGGGTCCGGTGAGGTGGTGGGCGGTCGAGTGGGGGGCACCGTGGACGGGGGGCGGCCTCGCCGCGGCGGAAGGGCCACCCGTGGTGGGTGGTCGACGTCCACGTGCGCCGGCTTGAGGCGGTCCACTGCAATCCGGTCCGACCTGCTGCCGATGTCGATGACGAACGACTTGTCGTCCCGTCGCAGCACCCGGAAGGGCCCGTCGTACGGCGGCTGGAGTGGCCACCGATGTGCGTCGTGACGCACAAAAACATACTCCGCTGTGCGGAGTGCTGGGGGGACGTAGGACTGGGGGTCACCGTGGTGGGATGTTGGCACGGGGGCAAACCGTCGGGCGGCCTCCTGGAGGTCCGAGCGCTGGTGAGCTGCGGACCAGGGACTGGTAGCGTCGGGCACGAATTCGCCCAGGACGCGTAGCACCTGGCCATAGACAAGCTCGGCGGTGGACGCCTGGAGGTCCTCCTTGGGGGCCGTGCGAAGGCCCAAAAGGACCCACGGCAGCGGTCGGCCCAACCGCCGTCTTGAAGGCCGGCCATGAGCGCGGCCTTCATGGAGCGGTGGAATTGCTCGCACAACCCGTTTGCTTGGGGGTGGTAGGCCGTAGTACGGTGGAGCTTGACCCCCAGGTTGCGGGCGACCGCGCCCCACAGCTCGGAGGTGAACTGTGGTCCGCGGTCTGACGAGATGTCCGCCGGTGCGCCGAAGCGGGCGACCCAGGTGGCGATGAAAGCCTGCGCCACGTCGGCGGTGGTGGTGGAGACGAGGGGAACAGCCTCCGGCCACCTGGTGGTCCTGTCCACCATGGTGAGCAGGTGTGTGAACCCCCGTGACGGGGGGAGGGGGCCCACCAGATCCACGTTGACGTGGTCGAAACGTCGTTCGGGCACGGTGAAAGGTGCCAGCGGGGCCTGGGTGTGTCAGTGGACCTTGGCCCGTTGGCAGGCCGTGCAGGTGCTGGTCCAATCGCGGACGTCCCGATGAAGGCCGTGCCAGACGAAACGCGCCGACACCAGCTTCTGGGAAGCTTTCCGGCCCGGGTGGGAAAGGCCGTGGAGGGAGGCGAAGATGCGGTGTTGCCAGGTGACGGGCACGATGGGGCGAGGCTGGCCTTGGGAGACGTCGCAGAGCAGGACAGTGTCCGCGCAGGGGATGTCGGCCAGGCGGAGGCCCGTGTCCGCCGCCCGGAGGGCTTGCACCATGGTGTCGGTGGTTTGGTCCGCCGCCATAAGCGCAAAATCCACGCCCAGGTGGACCGCGTTCGCGCTGGCCCGGGAAAGACAGTCGGCCACGGCGTTGTTTTTGCCGGCGACGTGCCGGATGTCCGTGGTAAACTCCGACACGGCGGAGAGGTGGCGCTGTTGGCGGGCCGACCATGGCTCCGTGACCTTGGCCATGGCGTAAACCAACGGCTTGTGGTCGACGAACGCCGTGAAAGGTCGGCCCTCCAGGAGGTGGCGGAAATGGCGGACGGCCAGGTGTAGACCGAGGAGCTCCCGGTCAAACGTGCTGTATTTGAGCTCGTTCGGCCGGAGCTGCCGGCTGAAAAAAGCGAGTGGCTGCCAAACCCCGTTCACCCATTGCTCATGTACGGCGCCCACCGCGTAGTCGGAGGCATCCGTGGTGAGGGCGATGGGAGCGTTGAGCACCGGGTGAGCGAGCAGTGTTGCGTCGGCGAGGGCCCGCTTTGAGCGTTGGAAGGCCGCATCCATTGCTGCGGACCAGGCGATGTCGTGCTTGGCCGGCTTGCCCCGGAGGGCTTCGTAGAGGGGCCGCATGAGTTGAGCAGCGCGGGGCACGAAGCGGTGATAAAAATTCACCATTCCCAGGAATTCCTGCAGGGCCTTTATGGTGCGGGGACGCGGGAACGTGGTGATGGCCTCGACCTTGGTTGGCAGCGGCACGGCCCCGTTCTTGGTGATGTGGTGGCCCAAAAAATCAACGGCCGTCGTGCCGAAGTGGCATTTGGCCGGGTTGACGAGGCCGTGCTCGCTGAGGCGCCCGAACAGTGTTCGGAGGTGGAGGAGGTGCTCGGCCCGGGACGTGCTGGCGACGAGGATGTCGTCCAGGTAAACGAAAAGGAACGGCAGGTCACGCAGCACGCCGTCCATCAAGCGCTGGAACGCCTGAGCCGCGTTCTTGAGACCAAACGGCATCCGCAAGAATTCGAATAAGCCGAACGGCGTGATGACTGCCGTTTTAGGGACGTCGGCCGCCCTGACAGGTACCTGGTGATATCCCCGTATGAGATCAATTTTCGAAAAAATGACCCGTCCCGCCAGACGGGCGGAGAAGTCTTGGATATGCGGGATCGGGTACCTGTCGGGGGTGGTAGCGTCATTGAGACGGCGGTAGTCGCCACACGGGCGCCATCCACCCCCCGGCTTGGGCATGATGTGCAGTGGCGAGGCCCACGCGCTATCGGAGCGCCGCACGATGCCGAGGTGCTCCAACGCGTCGAATTCGGCCTTCGCTACGGCGAGCTTGGCTGGGTCGAGGCGGCGGGCCCTGGCGTAGACCGGCGGGCCCGTGGTTGGTATGTGGTGCTCGATCCCATGCCGTACTGCGACGGCCGAAAACGTCGGCCGCGTGAGGGCCGGGAACTCCGTGAGCAGGCGAGGAAACTCGTTCGCCGCCGGGACGGTGCATGCTAGCTCGGTCGGCGCGGAGCTGCTCAATGTGCATACCAGGGAGCTGAAGGTTTCAGCGTTGATAAAACGACGCCGTTGGACGTCCACCAGCAGTCCGTGTGCGCAGAGGAAGTCGGCGCCTAGCAGAGCCACGGGCACGTTGGCGGTTACAAACGTCCAAGCAAAGCGTTGGCCGCCGAAGCAGAGGGTGACGTTGCGCGGGCCGAAGGTGCGGATAGTCGATCCGTTGGCCGCAACCAAGGAGGGGCCGCAAACCGCGGATTGCCTGTCCTGGTCAGAGGCGGGTATGACGCTCAGTTGGGCGCCGGTGTCGCACAGGAAGCGCCGTCCGGACGCTTTATCCGTGATGAACAGTAAGTTGCCCGTGTGGCCGGCGCTCATGGCTGGTAATGAACGCCGGCCCGGCCGTTTCCCGGCCTGCCGAAGGTGCACGGGGGTCGGCATGTCCGGGCCTTCTGTCCGAACCTGGCATGATAGTAACACCACGCTTGGTCAGGTGGAGGCCTCGGTCGTCGTGCTGGAGGTGGTCGGCTCGGTAGAGCGGCCGCCAATTGCGTCGGCAGTTCGGCCGTCGACCGTGCCGGGTGCTCGGGCGCCATGGGTGTTGCGTCGGACGGCGGTGGGTCCCATGTCGCCGCTGCGATGCGCTGTCCTGCGGCGGAGATCTTGTCGGCTTCTCTGGCAAGGGCCCGGGGATCTGTGATCGTCGTGCTTGCCAGGGCGAGGCATACCGGGTTAGGCAGCTGACGGAGGAACAGCTCCCGGAACAGGAATGCCGGAGAGTGCTCGCCGAGCAGTGAAAGCATGTAGTCCATTCGCTCGGAAGGGCGCGTGTCGCCGAGCTCAGGCAGTTCGAGCAGGCGCCGTGCGCGTTCCGCCGATGGGAGGGCGAAAGCATCGAGGAGCAGCTTCTTAATCGCGCCGTATTTGTCAGCGGCTGGCGGGCTTTCGAGGAGGCTCAGGGCGCGGGCCACGGTAGCCGACCCGAGCGCAGCTACCACATGGTGGAAGCGGGTGTCGTCGGCCGTGACGCCTCGCAGGGCGAACAGGGACTCCGCCTGCGCGAACCAAACCGCCGCGTGAGCCTCCCAGAAGGTAGGCAGTTTAAGGGCGACTGCCGTGTCCATGTCGATAGGTCACCAATGAAGGAGCTGGGGCTCCCACGTCGATCGGAAGAATGGACGCGACAAAAAGCTAGAATTCATCCGAGTTGCTTTAATGAAATCAAACACTCAGGCACTCTGAAAACCCGTTTATCGGTCAGCAATATATATCTATTATCCCAGGGGGTTTGCCCAGGCCCGGCGCCAGGGGGCGTGGCCCAGCGTCCTGGCTGCGGCCTGGCAAGTTGAGGGCGAGCCTGCCCGGGCGTCCTGGACGAGCCCGGCATGGTGATCGCTCCGCGTCCTTGATAGGTGCAAGGCGATTGTGAAAACCCAGCGGCAGCCGCTACAATATATGATATATAATGACGCTCGATTTTGGTGCACTGTTCGTGCCTTCAACCCGTATGACGCGCACAGCCGCACATGACACTTACAGTTTCAGTGTGCCCGAGGACTACGACTGACGACTGACGAGTGACGAGTGACTAGCCGAAGGGTGGTTCTTCTTCTTCTTCTTCCTCTTGGGGTCAACTTCCTGGATCTGGAACGGGAAGTGATATTTTTTTCTTTTATTCTTTCCTTTACCCTGTGGATGGTCCATCGATTTTATATATAATTATAAACCGAAGGGTTTTATATATATATATATAAGTCCTTAAGGGTCAACGAGATTATTTAAATATCCTTCAAAAAAACAACAACATTTCATTTTATGGCCGTTGAATGTGACGTCACGACAAGGAACGGTGGACGATTTCAAATGCATAAATTCGCTTTTCAGTGATTAATTATTGATTAATTGGTTTAGATTCAAGGGGGTGGAGGCCCGGGTGCCCGGGGCGTCCGCCCGGACGTCTTTAGCTTGAGGCTCATTTTGCGCGGCGCAACACCTGGGGGGCCCAGGATCGAGGATTCGAACCTTTGCCGTTTGCAGCTCTCGAGTCTCATCGTTGATACGTCATCGTGGCCCGCCTTAGCCCGGTGCACCACGACGCCTCCACCGATTGGAGTTCACTTGGAACATGCATTTAACCCCCATGTGATTGATCTAGTTAGGCAGCTTAGCAATAATTTCTGGGGGAACGACTTTACAAAACTACCATTTTTCTTTTCGTGCTTATGGACCAAACTTTTACAAATAACACTGCATGTGATAGTCAGGTGGCTTAGCAACAATTTTTAGGCGTAATGTTACAAGCCGGACAAAAGTCCCAAATTTGGTATGGAGCTTCGTTTGGACCTATCAATTGATTTTAGCCTAGGAGCCATCCTGACCGTTTCAGATTTTCCAAGATGTTGGCCAAAATTCAAAATGCCACCAGCAAAACTGAAATATCATATATCTCTGGCTGTAGAAGTCACAGATAGACAAATGAGGTATCAAATCAGGGGTTTTTGAGGTCAGTGAAACTGATTCAGGGAAAGGTACATTTCATATGTCACTTATTTTCGAGATGACGTCCAAAATCCAATATGGCCACCAAGGAAAATCATACTATAATGCAAGGACTTGAAAAGTTTGTTCGCCTAAGGCTCAGGCATCGAAGGATGGATTAACTTGACACTTTGCACACCTATAGATATCGTTTTAGTGGGGCGGCTTAGCCCAAATATTCAAAAGAATTGTGCATTTTGTGATACAAGCACCAAATTT
This sequence comes from Myxine glutinosa, assembly GCF_964187855.1. Lineage (NCBI taxonomy): Eukaryota > Metazoa > Chordata > Myxini > Myxiniformes > Myxinidae > Myxine > Myxine glutinosa. Next base: position 52,663,716 of record NC_136272.1, on the reverse strand, counting down.
GGCACACTAGTAGACTATCATATTATGAAAAGATCTGGATATTGGGCCATCTCAGATTCAGAGATTTGATTTTTGCAAGATTTGCAGATTTTGCAAGCTGAGATTGCAACGCCAGGGACGGCCGACTCCTTCCTACGAGCTGCCCACGTCACCCGCACAAGAAGAGCTCATCAAATCACTGCAGCGGCACTGCACATCCTGCAACACCGTGCGTATGAACGCCACTGTATGACATATGCTGATGATGCAGAAGACCTGCCTGAGTTCGAAGACTGGTGTCACCAGAGAGGAGAAGACATTCCCAACTTTCAGTACTGGGCAACTGTGCTGGAACTAGAGATGTTGGTACTGGTCTACGTGCGTTCTCTGCGGCAGGCTTCATTCACGACGTACCTTGATGCCCTGACGGAACTGGTCCCATGGTTCCATGCCTTAGACCACACACACTATGCCAGGTGTGTCCCTGTTCACCTGAGGGACACGGTTGCACTCCCAATGAAGCACCCAGATGTAGCCAGAGAATTCAGGGCTGGCAACTTCACTGTACAGAAGACGAAGAAGGTGTTCTCTTCGATCCCAATCGAATCGAAATCTTGCAAAAATCAAATCTCTGAATCTGAGATGGCCCAATATCCAGATCTTTTCATAATATGATAGTCTACTAGTGTACCAAATTTGGTGCTTGTATCACAAAATGCACAACAGGTTTGCTATGCTGCTACACTATAAGATATATTACTTTTTCGTTTGATGACAGTCGTCACAAAAACGTCAACAATGATGCCGACATATATTTCTTCGTTTTTATTTCATTCAACATTAGCCGGAAGTAAAATATGTTTCATGAAATTACCGAGAGATATTTCTTCGTTTTTTTTATTAGTTATGTGCGCATACACTTTAAATAGGTTTATTTGAAATCTTTAATTTTCCACAATATAATTTACTTGCCATTTATCATTTGATGATTACGAGACACTTCCTCTTGAGGATAGTGACAATTCATGCGCTGCGTGGAAACTTCTATTTCCAAAATGAATGAGACGATCGATGAAGAATGCAGACTTGAACAGGATGTAGCAAGAAAGCGAATGAGACGGGCGAACGAGTGCGTCGACGAACGTCAATGCAAACTTGCGGGGTCACCCTTGGGAATCCCACGGG